>NW_026688137.1:101323-211783 GCF_030445035.2 Dasypus novemcinctus | reverse complement strand
AATTAGAGAAGTTGTAGGTCTAGAGAACAATCCCGCATAAGGTACAGAGTTCCCGTGTACCACCCTGGTGTCAGCACAAGGTACAGGTTTTCCATATACCAACCTATATGTGCACTGGGGACAGGACCCCGCGTACCACCCTGAGGTCGGCACCTGCGTCGGCGGGGCCGGCATCTCGTGAGGCTCTTGCTGTATGCTTCAAGCGCGGTGGAGACGGCGTGCACACCCACGGCTCTGCTTGCTGGCAGGCGTGCCCCGTGGCACAGCCTAAGACCATACTCACAGCTTTAAAGGCTTTTCAGAAATCTTCCATCTTGGCAACAAAATTCAGACTTCCCCGAGGGTCCTCAGCTCCGCTGCTGCGACAGCCGGGCGCAGAGGCAGCGGTGCCGAGCCCCTGCAGGGCTCCTGAGCCGTGCCCGTCCTGCTCGCAGACGTTTTTATCAGGATCAGAAAACCCAGGCCCTGCCGGGGCCGGGGGCTCTGGCGCGCGGAGCGCTGGCTTGCTGTCGCCGCCTCGCCTGCTCCTTGGTGGCAGCTTCGTCGAGCCCAGGTGCGGCTCCCGCCCCCGGGAGCCAGTCAACCACCGCACCTGCTAGGGCGACGGCCGCAGCGCGCTAGCTGAGCTCACCTGTTGGTCTCGCTTAACCTCCACGGTGAAAGCCTCGTTCCCCCGAGCCCCCGCACTGAAGATAGGCTGTTCAGTCTCTTCTAGGAGTCAGCCCCGTGGAATGTGTTTGGGAATATATCTGAAAACCCATGAAATTTTCTTTTCCCAGCATTTTATCATGAAAAATGTAAACATATACAGAAGTGGAAAGAATAGTGTAATCATCACCAACAAACCCATCACCCAGCTTCACCGAGGGTCATTTCTCTGCCAACCATGTTTCATCTATTCCTAAGCAGTTTATTTTATTTTTAAAAATAATTGTTTATTTATTTATATCCCTCCACCCCTGGCGATGACTCCCTCTTCTGTCTGCTGTCTTCTTTCAGGAGGCACTGGGAACCGAACCCGGGACCTCCCGTGTGGGAGGCAAGTGCCCAACTGCTTGAGCCACTTCCTCTTATTTTATTTAGTTTTTTTAAAACAATTTTTCCTTTTTTTCATAAATACAGTTTTTTAAAATTTGCTTTGCTGGAAATGTTTAAAGAAAATCTCAGACAATATGATTTCACTCATAAATATTTCATGAGCTAGCACAAACCAACAACAGTTTTACCTAATGCCAGAAGAACTAAGAGCTGCCCCTAAATGTCATCTAGCACCCAATCCGTGTTCAAAAGGAATAAGCCATTTTAAAGTGAAAATCAGTGGATTGTCACCAGTCCCTCGGTCGGCAAGAAAGCAGTCCACTTCTTCGCTGGCCCTGGTGGCTCTCACCTGCGGGGAGGCGCTGGACTCCCCTCGGCGGCTCTCCACACAGGGGCTGCAGCCGCTTCTTTCGGCAATATTTTCAGAACCTCCTGTGCTGGGCAGAGCTTCTCAGCTCCACAGCTGTGGTCTAAAGGTCAAGGGCCCTAGAGCCAGGGGGTCCTCCAAGATCTGCAGCTTCACCATTCTAGGGTTCAGATGGGTAAACTGAGGCCCAGAGTGTGCAAGCGACATACCCGGGGTCATGTCGCAAGTTGGTGGTGAGGCAGGAACCTGCCTCTGGCTCTATGCCCCTCCAGCTGTGCCCGGCGACCTCTGCTTGGAGAAAGAGCGCGTTCACACCTGGCAGGTGAACAGCTGGGGTAGACCAGTTATCCCCTTTCCTGGGGTCACACAGGTCTTTGCTGAAAACACCTGCTGGGGAGCCAGGGGGCCCTGAGCTTGCAGGGTCTGCAAACCTGGGCCCCCCAGTGGTTCCCCGGGGGCAGGAGGCCAGCAAGGTCCAGCCTGACAGCCCCTCTGCAGCCTTGGCTGTGCCATCGCTCCCCCTGCAGCCTGCCAGCCTGGGCATGTGCTGACGTTTACCCAGGTCCCGGCTGCCTCGCCAACGGCGCCCATTTTACAGAAAGGTGAACGTGGAGCACACAGGTGAAAAGGTCACACACACACCTGTAAGCAGGTGGCCCAGGTGAACCTGACTCCCAAAGAGGTACCCCCACCCCTTTGTCTCATTCCCCTCCTGGGGCCGAGAAACTTCCTCAACAGCGGTTGAGCACCTCCACGTGAAGAACTCTTTTTCCCCTGGTAAAGAGCTCCCTACCCTCAGAAGCGGCTTCCAGTTTTCGTGCCTAAAGCAGAGGTTGCAAACTGGCGGCCCTCAGACCCCACCCAGCCCCTCTGTGTGCCCCATCAGCCAGCACGTCGTTTTAAAAGGACGTGAAGCCTCAGCCTGCATGCTAAGTGCCAACGTCCAGTTTCTCTTCTGCAAGGAAAGTCTGGCGAGAGAAACGACGTCCCTCGCCGCCCCCGAGCTGCCGCCGCCGCGCGCCCGGCGTCTCCGCAGCCCTCCCCGAGAGCGGGTTCAGGGCCAGCCCAGGTCACCCCCGATGGGCTCCTGCTGCGCTCAGGCTCGTGTCCAGTCTTCTCCCCTGCCCATTAGAGGCGCCACGTGGCCGCAGGTGGTCGTGAGGCCACACGCTCCGTCCAGCCTCAGGGGGCCCCTGCTCCTAGCCGGGGTCTGCTGCGTGGGCACGCGGGCGCTCGGGGCATCGGGCCGAGCTGGCGGTCAGGCCCTCTCCCTCCCATCTGGCTCGGCTGGCCCTGGCCCCAAGTGCTCTGTGGCTCTGCAAATCCAGCCTCTCATTGTTAAAAAACTGCGGTAAAATTCACGTGACTCACCTTGGCGACCCGGCAGCGCCAGCGCGCTCAACGCTGCGCCATCACCGCCCTCGAGTTCCGAACCCACCCCCACCCCGAAAGGAGGCCCCGTCCCCGTCCCCGCTGAGCGGAGCCGCCCCCGTCCCCTCCCCTGTGCCGTCTGCTGCGGCCCGTGGCCACGGACGTTCCCGTCCACGGGGGCCAGCGGGGCGGGCTCGTGTCGGGCGTGGGCCACGCGCCGCGATGCTGGAGGGTCCCGCCGACGCGAGTCTCAGCGCCTTCCTTCCTGGGACCTGGGGGTGGGCCGCGTTTGCTCACGTCCCTCTCGGTGGGCATCCCAGCTGCTGCCAGCGTCGGCTCCTGGGAATGCGCGGCGTGCACCGGCGTGCGCGGTGCCGTGTGGCCTCCCGCTTCCCTTCCCGATGCCCAGCGCTGGGCCCGCGGAGCCACGCGGCGCCGGGGGCTGGCCTCGTCGAGGAACCGCCAGTTTTCCACCGTTTTGAATTCCCACCAGCGGCGCGCCAGGGTCCCGGTTTCTCCACCGGCGCTGGCTGTTTCCCGCAAGCCAGATCCCCTTAAGAAGGAAACTGAGGCTCAGGGGGAGCGAGGGCACCCCTAGGGTCGGGGGGAGAACTGCCGCCCGAGCCCCGGCCCCGCCTCCTCGCCCTCCTCGAGCACCTACTAAGCGCTGGCAGGCGCAGGCCCTGGGGAGGTGGCAGCGCAGAACCCACGCCCTCCGTGTGGGGCTGACACTCGCTCGCCGGGGGCGGGCGCACAGCAGGCGACTGTGGAACAGCGGGAGAGTCGCCGGGGGGGCGGGGCCGGGGTCGGGGGCCGGGGGTCGGGGGGGGCCTCTCCTGCGTGGGGTGACCGGCGTGAGCGGGGCCCGAGGCAGGGGCCCCTCAGGCCCCGGGGAAGAGGGCCGCCTGTCTCCCACCCCTGCCCAGGGCGCGCCGTCTCGCCGAGTGCCGCCGAGCGCACTGAGCGCCCCTGACGGCTCTCTTCTGTCTCCTGTGCAGACGAGAACGCGCAGCGTGGGCCCGAGGTCAGCTTCACCTTCCCCAGCGCCGCGTGGCAGGGCAGCGCGGGCCCCGGCAGGGCGCCCCCGGGAGCCCCGAGGTCAGTGCTCGCGGCCCTCCCCCCTGCACCCCAGGACCCCCGAGGTCAGTGCTCTGCTGCCTCCCCCCTGCACCCCAGGACCCCCGAGGTCAGTGCTCGCTGCCTCCCCCCTGCGCCCCGGGACCCCCGAGGTCAGTGCTCGCTGCCTCCCCCCTGCACCCCAGGACCCCCGAGGTCAGTGCTCGCTGCCTCCCCCCTGCACCCCAGGACCCCCGAGGTCAGTGCTCGCTGCCTCCCCCCCTGCACCCCAGGACCCCCGAGGGTCAAGTGCTCACTGCCCTCCCCCCTGCACCCCGGGACCCCCGAGGTCAGTGCTCGCTGCCTCCCCCCTGCACCCCGGGAGCCCTGAGGTCAGTGCTCGCTGCCTCCCCCCTGCACCCCGGGAGCCCCGAGGTCAGTGCTCGCTGCCCTCCCCCCTGCACCCCCGGGAGCCCCGAGGTCAGTGCTCACTGCCCTCCACCCCAGCACATCCCCAGGACCCCCCACCCTGCTGTCCCCCAAGGCCTCCCGCCAACGTGGTGGGGACATGTGGGGGGTGGTGGCGGCAGAGCACAGCTCTCCACCTGCCCGAGCGCACCCTCTCCTGCGGAAGCTGATGCTCCAAGAAGGGGCGACCTGCCCACGGCCGCTCCGCTGGCAAGGGGTCAGGGGCCAGGCCTCAGGCTGCTGAGGGGACCCGGGCGCCGGCTGCCCCCGAGGCCCTGAGATCCGTGCTCACAGGCTCCCTCACGCGTCCACCCACGGCCTGCGAGGGGTGCGGGCAGGGCGCAAATCCCAGCCAGGCCCGGAGCGGGCAGAGGCGAAGCCGAAAAGCAGGGACAGAGCAGGAAAGGGCAGACTCGGGCAGGACGGGGAGGCCAGGCAGGGTCCCCGCGGCCGACGGCGAGGGGTTGTAGAGGCAGAGCCAGTCAGCTGGCGGAGGCAGGCGCCCTGCACGGGGTGGGTGGAAGGCGGAGGCAAGTGGGAGCGCAGAGACGGGATGTGGGGAGAAGGGGTCTCGGGGCTTGGCCGGGGAGCCGTGGGCCTGGGGAGCTGCTCGGGCAGGATGTAGGCCCTGGTGGGTGCGATTCCTCACGCCACGCCGTCAGGCTCTTTACACATGATTATTATTTTCCTGTGCAACTTCTGATATGTACAAAATAACACAATTTAAATATAGAGGGGAACGGATCAAGCAATTGGGCTCCCGTCTACCATATGGGAGGTCCAGGGTTCGATGCCCAGGGCCTCCTGGTGCGGGCACGCTGGCACATGCTGAGTGCCAGCCCATGCAGGAATGCTGCCCCACACGAGAAAGCCGCCCCGCGCAGGAGCGCCGGCCGACATGGAGAGCTGGCGCAGCAAGATGATATAACAAGAGACACAGAGGAGAGGAAATAAGAAGACGCAGCAGACAGGGAGCTGAGGCGGCCTAAGAGAATGATCACCTCTCTCCCACTCCAGAAGGTCCCAGGATCAGTTCCCAGAGCTGCCTAATGAGAAGACAAGCGACACAGAAGAACACACAGCAAATGAACACAGAGGGCAGACAACAGGAGTGAGGTGGGGGGAGACTTTTTTTTTTTATTTAAAATTTAGAAACATAACAAGCCACATGGATGCATCTAAATGTTCTAACACCTACCTTTTTTTCCTTTGTGCTTTGTGGTTTTTTTTTGAGGAACTGGGGATTGAACCTGGGAGCTCATACGTGCAAAGCAGGTGCTCAACCACGGAGCTACACCTACTCCGCCTAACACCTACATTTTTAAAAAGCAAAAAGAAACAGGCATGATTATTAATGCATTTTATTTAACTCCACATGAAACCAATGTGAAAATTATGAACGAGATTTTTTTTTTAATTAATTATTTATTTATATCCCCCCTCCCATTGGTTTTGGGCTCGCTGTCTGCTCTCTGTGTCCATTCCCTGTGTGTTCTTCTGTGTCTGCTTGTATTCTTGTCAGGTGGCACCAGGAATCTGTGTCTCTTTTTGTTGCGTCATCTTGTATCAGCTCTCCATGTGTGTGTCGCCATTCCTGGGCAGGCTGCACTTTCTTTCGCGCTGGGCAGCTCTCCTTCCGGGGCGCACTCCTTGCGCGTGGGGCTCCCCTACGCGGGGGACACCCCTGCGTGGCACGGCACCCCTTGCGCACATCAGGACTGTGCATGGGCCAGCTCCACACGGGTCAGGGAGGCCCGGGGTTTGAACCCTGGACCTCCCACGTGGTAGACGGACGCCCTAACCACTGGGCCAAAGTCCGTTTCCCAATACATATAATTTATCTAAGTGTACAAACAATAGCATTTGGTATAGTCACTGAGTTGTGCATTCATCACTTCAATCAATATTAGAGCATTTTCATGACTCCAAAAAAGAAAAAAGCAACAAACAAACAAAACACAAATCCTACAATATGCTTTCACCATTTCTATTCATTTCCAAACATTTCCAAACAACTTTTTACCACTTCTGCACAGATTAAACCTCAGCCTTCCATTCTCTTACCACATTGTGTACTTCGGTGACTTATATTCTAGCTATGAACTCCATGAATTTGCTCATTATATTTATTTTGTAACAGCAAAATCATACACTTGTCCTTTTGTGCCTGGCTGGCTTCACTCAACACAGTGTCCTCCAGGTTCATCCACAGTGTCATGTGCTTCACAGCTTTTCTTCTTACAGCTGCATGATATTCCACCATGTGTATATACTACAGTTTTTTTAAAGATTTTTTATTTATTTCTCTCCCCTTCCCTCCCTTCCCCCCCAGCTCTCTGTGTCCATTCGCTGTGTGTTCTTCTGTGACCGCTGCTGTCCTTATCAGCGGCACCAGGAATCAGTGTTTCATTTTGTTTCATCATCTTGCTGCATCAGCTCTCTCTGTGTGTGGTGCCATTCTTGGACAGGCTGCACTTCCTTGTGCGTTGGGCGGCTCTCCTTACGGGGTGTACTCCTTATGCGTGGGGCTCCCCTACGCGGGGACACCCCTGCGTGGCACGGCACTCCTTGCGCGCATCAGCACTGCGCAGGGGCCAGCTCCACACGGGGTCAGGGAGGTCGGGGGTTTGAACCGCGGACCTCCCATGTGGTAGACGGACGCCCTAACCACTGGGCCAAGTTCGCTTATCTGTTGTTTTTTTTAAGATTTTATTTTTTATTTATTTCTTGCCCCTTCTCCCCCCCCCCTTGTGTCCATTTGCTGTGTGTTCTGTATCTGCTTGTATTCTTGTCATTGGCACCTGGAATCTGTGTCTCATTTTGTTGTGTCATCATGCTATGTCAGCTCTCCGTGTAAGCAGCGCCATTCCTGGGCAGGCTGCACTTTCCTTCGTGCTGGGCGGCTCTCCTTATGGGGTGCACTTCTTGCGCGTGGGGCTCCCCTACGCGGGGGACACCCCTGCGTGGCACGGCACTCCTTGCGCCCGTCAGCACTGCGCATGGGCCAGCTCCACACGGGTCAGGAGGCCCGGGGTTTGAACCTCGCACCTCCCATGTGGTAGGTGGACACCCTATCCGTTGGGCCAAATCCGCTCCCCACAGTTTTTTTAAAAAGATTTATTCGTTTTATTAATTTCTCTCCCCCCTCCGTTGTCTGCTCTCTGTGTCCACTTGCTATGTGTCCTTCTGTGTCTGCTTGTCTTCTCATTAGGTGGCTCCGGGAACCGATCCTGGGACCTTCTGGAGTGGGAGAGAGGCAATCATTCTCTTGCGCCACCTCAGGTCCCCTGGTCTGCTGCGTCTCTTATTGTCTCTCCTCTGTGTCTCTTTTCTGTTGTGTCATCTTGCTGCACCAGCTCTCCACATCGGCCGGCACTCCTATGTGGGGCGGCTCTCTTGGGGGGGCGGTACTCCACACAGGCCAGCATGCACATGGGCCAGCTCACCACTCGGGCCAGCTTGCCTTCACCAGGAGGCCCTGGGCATCGAACCCTGGACCTCCTGTATGGTAGACGGGAGCCCAATTGCTTGAGCCACGTCCGCTTCCCTACACAACAGTTTGTTTATCCATTCATCAGTTGATGGTCACCTGGCTTGTTTCCATCTTTTGACAATCGTGAATAATGCAGCTGTGAACGTCATGTGCAGATGCCTGTGCGTGTCACTGCTCTCAGCTCTTCTGGGTGAATACCCAGTAGAGGTATTGCAGGGCCACATGGCAAGTCTATATTCAACTTCCTTAGGAAACCCAAACAGTCCTTCCCAGTGCTGCACATTCTGCATTCCCACCAGCAGTGAATACGTGTTCCTGTCTTTCCACAGCCTCTCCAGCACTTGTAATTTTCTGTTTTTTTAATAGTGGCCATTCTAGTAGGTGTGAAGTGATATCTCATTGTAGCTTTGATTTACATTTCCCTAATAGCCAGTGATGTTGAATTTTTTCCATGTGTTTTTCCTACGTTTGTATTTCTTCTGTAGAAAAATGTCTATTCCAGTCTTTTGCCCATTTTTTTAACTGGTCATTTGTCTTTTTTATTATTGAGTTGTAGGCTCTCTTTATAGGTCATGGATAATTGCCTCTGTGACTTCCAAGTGTTTCCTCCCATTGAGTAGGCTGCCTTTTTACCCCTTTCACAAAGTCCCTTGAGGTGCAGAAGTGTATAATTTTGAGGAGGTCCCATTTATTTATTTATTTTATTTTGTTACTCCTGCTTTGGGTGTAAAATTTAAGAGACTCTCACCTAGTATGGGGTCTTGAAGATGTTTCCCTACATTATCTTCTAGGAGTTTTATGGTCATGGCTTTTATGTTTAGGCGTCCGATGCATTTTGAGTTGATTCTTGCATAGGGAGTGAGATGAGCTCCTCTTTCATTCTTTTGGTTAAGGATATCCAGTTCTCCCAGCACCATTTGTTGAAGAGACTGTTCTGCCCCAGAAAAGTGGACTTGGTTGGCTTATCAAAAATCAATTGAACGTAGAGGTGAGGGTCTATTTCTGAACTTCTCGATTTGATTCCATTGATCAATGTGTGTATCTTTATGCCCATACCATGCTGTTTTGAACACTGTAGCTTTATAATACACTTCAAGGTCAGGAAGCGTGAGTCCTCTGAATTTTCCCTTTTTGGAAGTTTTTGGCTATTCAGGACCACTTTCCCTTCCAAATAAATTTGGTGATTGGTGTTTCTATTTCTGTAAAGTAGGCTGTTGGAATTTTTGATTGGTATTGCATTAAATCTATAAATCAATTTGGGCAGAAGTGACATCTTCACGGTGTTTAGTCTTCCAATCCTTGAATATGGAATGTCCTTCCATTTGTTTAGGTCTTCTTTGATTTCTTTTAGCAGTGTTTGTAATTTGCTGAATACACAGATCCTTTACATTCCTGGTTAAATTAATTCCTAGATATTTGAGTCTTTTGGTTGCTATTGTAAATGAAATTTTTTCTTGATTTTCTCCTCAGCTTCCTCATTACTACTTTATGGAAATACTACTGATTTTTGTGTGTTTGATCTTGTATCCTGCCATTTTGCTGAGCTCATTTATTAGTTCTGGTAGCTTTCTCATTGATATTTCATGATTTTCTAAATATAGGATCATGTTATCTGCGAATAGTGAGAGTTTTACTTCCTTTTTTCCAATTTGGATGACTTTTATTTCTTTTTCTTGCCTAATTGCTCTAGCTAGATTTTCTAGCACAATGTTGAATAGCAGTAGTGACAGTGGGCATCCTTGTCTTGTTCCTGATATTAGAGGGAAAACTTTCAACCTCTTCCCATTGAGTATAATGTTGGCTGTGTGACTTTCACATATGCCCTTTATTATGTGGAAAATCTTTCCTTCTATACCTATCTTTTGAAGTGTTTTTATCAAGAAAGGATACTGGGTTTGTTTTTTCTTTTTTTTTCATTTATTGAAGTATATCACTCATACATAAACAATAAGTGTATAGTAATAGTTGTGAACTTACAAAACAAACATACACAGCATCATACAGGGCTCTCATATCTCACTCTACCACCAATACCTTGCATTGTTGTGAAACATTTTTAATGAATGACTAAAGAGCATTCTCAAAATATTACTACTAACCAAATTATCTTACTTTTGGTGTATTTTTCCCCACAACCCACCCTATTATTATTATTATATCATTTATATGTGAATATACATAAACAATAAGTGTATAGTAAAAGTTGTGAACTTATAAACATGCATAACATCATACATGGGACCCATACATCAATCTACCACCAATACCTTGCATTGTTAGGAGAAATTTTTTACAAATTATGAAAGAATATCGTCAAAATCTTACTACTAATTATAGTCCTTATCTTAAATTTGGTAATTTCTCCCCCAACCTACCTTATTATAAGTTTTTACATATATTTTTATGACAGAAGTTGTAAACTTACAAAATAGTCATGCACATGTGCATAATTCCCATACAACACCCCTCTATCAACATACCACACAGTGGTGGCACACTCGTTACAGATTATGAGATAATATCATCAGATTATTACCAAGTCCATAGCATACATTTGGTACACTTTTTGCATACTCCTGCATTATCAACACAGTACATCTTTAACATAGATGCATAAATATTACATTATTCCTGTTAACCACAGTACATAGGTCACGCCAGTTGTGTTTTTTCCCATGCTTCTCCACATTCCCACCTCCTGCAGTAGTGATGTGTATCTACTCCAGCTCACAAAGGATGCTCTTGCATCTGCACCATCAACCACAATTCTCACCCACCTCTGGATTTACTGTGCTATTCAGTCCCTAGATCATTCCCTAGCTTTCTGTCAGTTGGCATTTTCATCCCTAGACTACCATTTTCAGCCACATTCCCATTTATAAACCAGCTGTTACTCACTATAATGTGTTACCATCATCTCTATACATTTCCACACTTATAAAGCTGGTTAAAACTTCTACATACATTAAGCATCAGTAGTCCATCTCAGTCCTCCTCTTATCTCCTTTAAGAATCCACCACCTACCACCAGGGCTTGAAGATGTTTTCCTACATTTTCTTCTAAAACTTTTATGGTTCTTGCTTTTATATTTAGGCTTTTGTTCCATTTTGAATTAACTTTTATGTAAGGTGTAAGGTAGCGGTCCTCTTTCTAGTTCTCTCAGCACCATTTGTTGATTGGACTGTTCTGCCTGAGCTGTGTGGGTTTGACAGGCTAGTCACAAATCACTTGACCATCCCTATGAGGGTCAGTTTCTGAACCATCAGTTCTGTTCCCTTGGTCTATGTGTCTGTCTTTATGCCAGTGCCATGCTGCTTTTATCATTGTAGCTAGGTAATACGATTTAAAGTCTGGATGAGAGTCCTCCAACTTCACTTTTTTTTTAATTTTAAAAATTTATTTCTCTCCCCTTCTCCCCCTCCTCCCCCCCGCCATTGTCTGCTCTCTGTGTTCATTTACTGTGTGTTCTTCTGTGTTTGCCTTTATTCTTGTCAGCAGTACCAGGAATCTGTGTCTTTGTTTGTTGCATCATCTTGCTGCGTCAGCTCTCCACGTGTGTAGCACCACTCCTGGGCAGGCTGCACTTTTTTTGCACTGGGCGGCTCTCCTTACAGGGTGCACTCCTTGTGCGTGGGACTCCCCTATGCAAGGTCTCCCCGCTGTGTGGCACGGCACTCCTTGCGTGCATCAGCACTGCACGTGGGCCAGCTCACCACACAGGTCAGGAGGCCCTGGGTTTGAACCCTGGACCTCCCATGTGGTAGGCAGATGCCCCATCCACTGGGCCAAATCTGCTTCCCTTCACTTTTCTTTTGTAAGATGTTTCTAGCTATTCAGGACCCTTTACCCTTCCAAATAAATTTGATAATCATGCTTTCCATTTATGTTTAAAATGCTGGTGGAATTTTTATCAGGATTATACTGAATCTGTTTATCAATTTGAGTAGAATTGATATCTTAATGATATTTAGTTTTCCAATCTGTGTGCATGGAATATTCTTCCAATTGTTTAGGTCTTTTTAAAAAATTTCTTTTAACAATGAGTTGTAGTTTTCTGAATACAAGTGCTTTACATCATTGATTAAGCTTATTACTAAATATTTGGATTTTTTCTGCCATATTTTATTTTCACCACTCTTGAGACTTTTAGTTACTTTTACTGATATAATCTTCATTTCTAGACTCTCTTCCAACCCTCTCTCTCCTGTTTTTTCTTTTCAGGCTGTAACACTCACTTTAGTATTTCCTGCAAAACTGGTCTTTTTGTTATAAACTCTCTCAGTTTCTGTTTATCTGTGAATATTCTAAATCACCCTCATTTTTGAAAGACAATCTTGCTGGATATAAGATTCTTGCCTGGAAGTTTTTATCTTGTAGTATCTTAAATATATCATATAGCACTGTCTTCTTGCCTCCATGGTTTCGGATGAGAAATTGGCACTTAATCTTTTGGGGCATCCCTTATATGTTATGCATTGCTTTTCTCTTGCTGCTCTCAGAATTCTCTCTTTGTCTTTGGCATTTGGCATTCTGATTAATATGTGTCTCGGAGTTGGTCTATTCAGGTTTTTTCAGATGAGAGTATGTTGTGCTTCTTGGACATGGATATCTATATCCCTCAATAAGATTGGGAAATTTTCTATCATTATTTCTTCAAATATTCTTTCTGCCCCTTTTCCCTCCTCTTCTCCTTCTCAGACACCCATGAAATGTATGTTTGCATGTCCTTTGCTGTCATTTAGTTCCCTGGTACCTCGCTCATTTTTTTTTTTCATTCCTTTCTCCATTTGTTCTGTTGTATGTTCACTTTCAGAGGCCATTTCTTCAAGCTCACCAATCCTTTCTTCTCCTCCTCAAATATATTATATGATTCCAGTATATTCTTTAGTTTCATTTATTGCACCTTTCCTTACCATAAGATCTGCTATTTTTCTATTTGTGCTTTCAAATTCTTCTTTGTGCTCACCCAATGTCTTCTTACTATTCTTAATCTCTTTAGCCATCTCATTGAATTTATTAAGGAGATTTGTTTGAACGTCTATGATTAGTCGTCTCAACTCCTTTATGTCATCTGGGGGCTTATCTTGTTCCTGTAACTGGGCCGTATCTTCCTGTTTCTTAGATTGTAATTTTCTGTTGGTGTCTTAGCATCTGGCTTGCTAGGGTATTTATTCTGGGTGTAGTTTTCTCTCTCGTTTAGGGTTTCCTGCCCTTTCTCCCTTGCTGGTTGTGCAGTAGGAGCCAGGGACGTAGTTGGTGCTATAATTTGTGGAGGCTCAAGCTGCCCTCATTGCTCCAGTGACCAGTGAAGCTTCTCCCAACTTCCTCCTTTGCCAGGGGTAGGGACAGATTCACAGCTGTGTGGAATAATTCATATCATACAGACCTAGACTGTAGTTGCCCAGAGAGACTGATGGAGCTTCACATCCCTCTCTCATCTGCCTGGAGTGGGGATGGAGCTGCAGGTGTGGGCAGCAGTCTACGCTGTGCGTGTTCAGAATGACCGCAGTTGCCCCAGTAGGCCTTTGACTATTCAGTCTGTGCCAGTCAAAGGTACCTGCAGTTCCCTGGATAGGCTGGTGCAGGGCCCGCCAACCTCCTCCCTGCCAGAGGCAGGGCTGACGCCTAGGCGAGGGCTGCAGGCTCATCTGGGTGAAAGAAACTGGTTCCTACCATCACTGTGATTTTCAATCAACCAGGCTTCCCTCATCCTGGGGGCTGTGTGAAAATGGTAACTACCGGCCTCTTTCTGGCTTGGACAGGCTCAAACTTTACCTGTTCTCAGGATTGTTCTTTAGCCCGTTGCATTTACTCATCAGCAGCTGAAGTTGGTACCCAACCGTCTCTCCCTTCCCTGTTTTTGGGAAGTGGAGCTTCCAATTCCAGCCACGGAACAGCTCCTGCGGCGGCTCGTGCTCCAGTGGGGATGGGCACCGGCCTTCAGGTCATGGAGTGCTCCTCATGAACCTTCTCTGCAGAGGGGCATCTCCTCCTTCCACTCCTTCAAGGATGTGCAGGATGCTCTTCTGGCCTCCTGGAGCCCCCACACAGGTGCTTCAGCAGCTCAGATAGCTCTGGGTTTTTACTAACTGCCCTGTAGCAGGCGCTGACTCTAGGAGCTCCTAATTCTGCAGCCATCCTGCTGGTTGCGATGCTGGGTTTTTGATAACTAATCCAATCTCTTTACTTGTGATTGGTTTGATGAGCTCCTATATTTCCTGTAGAGTTAATGTGATTTGCTTGTGCATTTCTAGGTATTTGTCCATTTCATCTGGGTTGTCTAATTTGTTGGCATGCAGTTCTTCATAATATTCTCTTATGACCCCCTTTCTTTTCTTTGGGGTCAGTCGTAATGTCCACCCTCTCATTCCTGATTTTATTTATTTGCATCTTCTGTTTTTTTTTCCTTTGTTAGTGTGGGTAAGGGTTTGTCAATTTTATGGATCTTCTCAAAGAAAAGTTTTTGGTTTTGCTGATTTTTTCTAATGTTTTCCTTTTTATTCTCAATTTCATTTTTAAGCAATTTTATTGAAATATTTGCACATACCATACAATCTATCCAAAGTGTATAATCAATTGCTTTTAGTATAGTCACAATGTTGTGCACTCATCACCACAAAGAATTTCATAATGATTTCATTAATCCAGTCAATTTCATTTATTTCTGCTCTAATCTTTGTTATTTCTTTCCTTCTGCTTGCTTTGGGGTTGGTTTGCTGTTCTTTTTCTAGTTCCTCCAGGTGTTCAGTTATGTCTTTGATTTTAGCTCTTCTTTTTTAAAAATATAGGCATTTAGGGCTATAAGTTTCCTTCTCAGCACTGCCTTCATGGTTTTGACAAGTTTTGTTCTTGTTTTCCTTCATCTCAAGACAGCTTTTGTGGTTCCTTTTTTGATCCACTGATTGTTTAGGACTGTGTTGTTTAGCCTCCATGTATTTGTGAATTTCCCCCTTTCCCACCTATTACTGATTTCCAGTTTCATTCCATTATGATCAGAGAAGGTGCTTTGTATAATTTCAGTCTTCTTAAATGCACTGAGAGTTGTTTGTGGCCCAACATGTGGTCTATCCTGGAGAATGATCCATGAGCTCGAGAAGAAGGCATAACCTGCTGATCTGGAGTGCAATGTTCTGGCAGGTCCAGCTCATTTATCATATTGTTCAAGTTCTCTTTCTCCTTGTTGATCTTCTGTATAACTGTTCTATCTATTGATTGAAGTGAGTGGCATGTTGAAGTCTCCAACTATTACTGTAGAAACATCTATTTCTCCTTTCAGTTTTGCAAGAGTTTGCCTCATGTATTTTGGGGCATGCTGATTAGGTGCATAGATATTTATGACTGTTCTGATGGGTTGTCCCTTTTATTGATATATAATGACCTTCTGCATCTCTTACCACTTTTTTTTTTTTTTTTTTTTTTTTTGCATTTAAAGTCTGTGTTGTCCAAATCCAGTGTAGCTACCCCTGCTCTTTTTTGGCTACTATACTATTTGTGTGAAATATCTTTTTCCAACCTCTCACTTTTAGTCTATTTGCATCCTTGGGTCTGGGATGAGTCTCCTGCAGACAGCATGTGGCTGCTCCTGTTTCTTACCCGTTCTGTCAGCCTAGCCTTTTGACTGGGCGTTTAATCCATTGACATTCACTGCGATTCCTGTAAGGCAGTACTGACTTCAGCCATTCCGTCCCTTGGCCTCTGTATGGCACATCTTATTTTCGTCTGTATTTTTACTTTTTGGTTACCCTTTCTGGTGGTCTTCACTGCATACTTCCCTCCAAGCCTCTCTTGTCTTTTCTTCATTGGCAGCAGAACTCCCTTCGGCATGTCCTGCAGAGCTGGGTTCTTGTTTAGAAACTCTCTTCGTTTCTGTTTATGTGTGAATATTTTAAATTCACTGTCATACTTGAAGGACAGTTTTGTCAGATGAAGAATTCTCGACTGGCAGTGTTTCTCTTTCAGCACCTTAATTATGTCACATCCATGGTTTCTGAAGAGAAATCCTGGACGTCCCTTGTATGTGATGTTTCACTTTTCCCTTGCTGCTTTCAGAATTTTCTCTTTATCTTTGGCATTTGACATTCTGAATAGTATTTGTCTTGGGTCGGTCTATATGGATTTATTCTAGTTGGAGTGTGCTTTGCTTCATGGACACACCTATGCATGCCTTTCATGAGGTTGGGGGATTTGTTTTTGAGGTATGGGGAGTGGGGATTGAACCCAGGACCTCATGTGTGGGAGGCTGGCGCTCAGCCACTCAGCCACATCAGCTCCCCCGACTTGACTCCCTCATTTATTCGCTCATTTTGTTTTTGCTTATTGTTTGCTTGTCGTCTGCTCATTGTTTTTGCTTATTGTCTGCTCGATTTTTGCTTCTTGTTGTTTTTTTCTCATTGTCTGCTCATTGTTTGTTTTCTTTAGGAGGCACCAGGAACCAAACCCGGAACCTCCCATGTGGGAGGCGGGTGCTCAACAGCTTGACCCACACCCACTCACAAGCGCTGGGAAATTTTTTCTGTCCCTTTTCCCTCCTCTTCTCCTTCTGGAAGTCCCTTCACACATATGTTGGTGCTCTTCATGTCATCATTCAACTCTCTGAGCCACTGCTCTATCCTTTCTGTTCTTTTCTCTCTCTGTTCTTCTCTTTGCAAGTCAGCTGTCCTGTCCTCTACATCACTGATCCTTTCTTCCAGGATTTCATATCTGCTGTTGCGTGCTTCTACTGTATTTTTCATGTCACTTATAGTGTCTTTCATTCCCATAAGCTCTGTTATTTTTCTATCCAAAATTTCAAATTTTTCTTTGTACTGGCCCAACGTCTTCTTAATGTCTTTTATTTCTTTAGCCGTGTTGTCCTTCAACTCCGTGATTTGATTTAGGCGATTGTATGAGCCTTGTTGATCAGTGGTTTCAAGGCCCGTGTCTCGTCTGGAGCTTTGATTTCTTCTTTTCTGTTACTCAGGTTGTAGTTTCTTGCTGGCGTCTAGGCATCTGCTTCTGATGGTGAGCTGACTCTGATTCCACTTGCTCTCTCTGGCCTAGGGATTTGCTGTTCAGTAGCTGTGTGCTACCACTGTTCTTCGACTCTTGGTTCGACTTGTCTAGGTATTTAAGATTGCCCCTGTTCAACCACTCAAACCAGGGCTAAGGACCCACTAATGGGCAGCAGGCCAGTGTCCAAGCCTTGGGGAGGAGGGCGGTAGACGATCTGATTGCCTTTCAGTTATTTTTATTTTCCCCTTCTTTCTGTGCACTTTTCTGGTCTGCCAGCAGATGGTGCTCGTTGGCAGACCTCTCGGCTTAGACCCCCAATTTGGGGGACGCCGTCGCTGGAACCCCCTCCTTTGGCTGAGAACAGCTTACGAGGAAGTTTTTTTTTTTTATACATCATGACCAAAATATTTAATTAACAACATCAACAACGAAATAGTACAATAGCAGAGAAAATAATAATAATAAAGAAATTAGAAGACATGAGATTGAGGGTAGGAAAAAATGCAAAGGCCTTGGACCCTGGGAGACCAACGGTCCGGCTGAGCTGGCCTTAGCCCCGGTAGGGGGGTGCTCGAGGAGGCGCCTTGCCTTTAGCAACCCCACGGCTCCCAGGCCAAACAGTGTCCTGGCCCCACCGGCCTGGGAGAGTGGGACCCCCCCCCCAACTCTGCAGACCAAGGTCCCTGGCCAAATCTGAATTAGGTGGGGCTGTGTCCCCCTGTCTCCCCTCTCTTGGGGAAGAGGACTCCTGCGACCCCCTCAGTCCACAGCCACCTGCCGGGGGCCAGAGGACCCCCTGCTGTTTGCTCCAAGGGTGGGGCGATGGGCGCCAGCAGCTGCTGCCGCCGCTCTGCTCACGGGATTTCCCCGCCAGCCGAGACTCCCCTCCTCCCCTCTCTCTTCCGGGGCGTCTCGCCTTGCCCTGGTGTCCTGAGCCCCAGAGCAGCCCCCAGGCCGCCCGCCTGTCCTCCAGCTGTTTCTCTGGGGACGGCAATCCCTCTGCCTCTCTCATCTCCATCTTCCTGAAGTCAGGAATTCCTTTCCTACGCCTGCCCTCGGTTCCTGCTGCTGCACCTTTAACCCTCCTGGTGCTATTTCAGAAAGCATTATCATTACGCCCTTTTTTTGTAAAAGATTTATTTTTTATTTATTTCTCTCCCCCCCCATGCCCCCTCTCCCCATTGTCTGCTCTCTGTTTCCATTCTCTTTGTGTTCTTCTGTGTCCGCGTGTATTCTTGTCAGCGGCACCAGGAATCTCTTTTTTTTTTTCTTTTCCATGATTTATTTATTTCTCTCCCCTTCCCCCCCCACCCCGATTGTCTGTTCTCTGTGTCTATTTGCTGGGTCTTCTTTGTCTGCTTCTGTTGTTGTCAGCGGCACAGGAATCTGTGTTTCTTTTTGTTGCATCAGCTCTCCGTGTGTGCGGCACCATTCCTGGGCAGGCTGCAGTTTTTTTGCAATGGGCGGCTCTCCTTATGGGGCGCACTCCTTGTGCATGAGGCTCCCCTACGTGGGGGACACCCCTGCATGGCACGGCACTCCTTGTGCGCAGCAGCACTGCACATGGGCCAGCTCCACACGGGTCAGGAGGCCCGGGGTTTGGACCCTGGACCTCCCACGTGGTAGGCAGATGCTCTATCCGTTGAGCCAAATCTGCTTCCCACGCCCTTTTTTTAAGAGGTGCTGGTGATTGAACCCAGGACCTCGTCTGTGGGAAGCAGGTGCTCAGCCACTGAGCACCCGCTGCCCAGTGCCCTTCTTCTCAAGTTTCTTAGCTAAAGGGTGTCAAAAGTGTTTGCTGGCCATGACCTCGGGGCCCGAAGCCCCCAGACCAGAGCTAACCCAGTGACGGTCCAGAGCGCTGCGTGGGTTGAAACAGCTGTCATTCAACGTGACGGAGGAGGCCGCTCGGGGTCCCTCCACCCTGAGCGCGCCTGGCCAGAGCTCCTCGTTGCGTCCAGCCACATGGACAAAGTGGCCGAGGGAGGGTCCTGGGCCCGGGCCTGGGTGACGGGAGCAGCCGCAGCCACGCTGGCCTGTGGGTGGCCCCGGCTGGGGCCCCGCGGAGCCCTGGGCCCGCCGAGGAGCCTGAACCGCGTCCGGCAGGCGGCGTAGACCGGGGACGGGGCAGCCCACACGGGCGGGGGCCAGGCCGGGGGCCCCAGCTTGCCTTGCCCGGACTAAAGTGTCCCCTCGCCCTCCAGGGTCGACGGACAGCGGGGGCCGACGACACAGCCCCCTGCCCCCCAGCACCCCCCGCAAGCACCCGGGAGGCAGCGCCCAGAGGCCACGGAGACCGAAATGAGCCGGCGGTGGGCCAGGGGCGCGGCTGGGCCCGGGCCCGGGGGTCTCGGCCCCAAAGTTGGATGAGAGGCCTGGGGGCTCCAGCAGGGACACTTGGGGGTGAGGCCCCCGAACCCCAGCTTCTCACAGCCCCTTTCTTCAGAGCCAGTGGCCGCCCCCCCCGCCTCCCGGCCTGTCCCTCCCGGGTCCCCTCCTGGACAGCCCGGGCTCTCGCCGGCCCCTCCTGACCGGGGACTCGCTCGCGCGGCACCGGCCGGCGCCCACCAGCGCGGGCTCAGGCTGCCCACCCGCTGAGCGCCCGCCAGGCGGCGTGCGGGACCCGGCCCCCTCCCCGCGTGCACGACCCCCGCCGCCCCGCGAGGTCCCTCCCGAGCCCCGAGCGGAGAGCGCGGCGGCCTGTCGGGCCTGGGCCGCGGGCCGGCGTCCCCGCAGTCCGCCCGGGAGGCGGGGGCCCAGGGCCGGAGCCCTGCCCGCCTTGGGGCCTCCGTGGCCGCAGCGGGAAGGAAACGAGGAGCCGCCGCCAGCACGGGCCAGGCGCGCCGCGGACCCCGGCCCGGGGCAGCCACCGGCCCCGCGGACTCGGGCCGGAGCCCCCGAAACACACGAGGACCCCCGCTCCCAGGTCGCGGGTGCGAGTGAGGGGCGGGCAGCCGCCCGGGCTCCTGCGCCTCGGCCGCTGCGGTGGCCGCCCCGGCTGGGGCCGTCTCGCCTGCACGCGTGTCCGTGTCTCTTCCTGTGAGGACGGGGTGAGGGCCAGGCACCCCAGCGTGGCCTCGACTTGACCCAGCGCAGCCACAGAGACCCTCTCTCCAAATAAGGCCGCTCTGCAGCGGTGGGACATGGACATTTCCGTGGGGCACAGGCCACCCACGGGGCCCGCGTGGACCCGTCTGGGGACTTGGGGGTGGTCCCACGGGCCTCACCCGGGTCAGGCCTGCTGCGAGGAGGAGGCCCGGGTGAGCTCTGCGGGCGCCCGCCCTCCCGGGCGGCCTCGGGGCGCTGGCGGTGGGCTCGGCTCCCGTCCATCTCCAGCCTCGAGCTGGGGGGGCTTTGGGCCGGCACTGAAGCAAGGCTGGGTCTCGGGTCCCTGAGGCCTGGTGGCCCAACGCTGACACCGCGTGTGCCCGTGTGGGCCCCGAGGCCTGCGGGGTTCACGGGCAAACCTGCTGACGCGAGCCGCTCTCCAGGCCGCCCGCGTGCCACTTCATCAACAGCGTGTGCGAAAAAGAGTGGCTTTAAGGAAAAACTCAACTCCCAATCAGAACGGGCCGTGCTGGGATGACGTCACCGCTGAGAATGTGGTTTGGGGGTGTGAGGGGTGAGGGGAACATAGGTTCCCTGGAGCTCTGCGGGGCTGAGTTTAGCTGTCAGTAACCAAAAACCCGGTCACAGTGGCCCCCACACAGGACAGGGCTGATTTATCCTGTGTCAGGAAAAGTCTGGAGGTGCGTGTATGTGTAAGTCGCTTCATGAAGTCATAGGGGACTCACGTCTCTCTCGAGTTCGGCCTTATCCTCAAGGTCACAAGGTAGTTGCAGGAGATACGACCATCGCATCGACATCCCAGGTAGGAAGGTGGAGGCCCCACCCAACCACACTGAGCCTCTCCAGAGGGGTCCATGGTCCTGACTTCTGTCCCCACAGGCTGGTTTTGTCTCTTGTTTGCCTTCACATAAAACGTGACATCACGGGGCGTGCTCTCTCTTCAACATGTCCGCCCAAGGCGCCACCCCCCATGTAAGTGATGACGAGTCGCTCTTGTCATCGCTGTCTCTGGCATTGGATGAAAATGCCACAATTCGTCCAGGCAGGCTCTTGCTGATGGACAGGGCCCATTGGAGGCTAGCATGACCAACGCTGCGGAGAACGTTCCGGAAGGCTTTGGGGGCACACAGACACTTTCCACGTCGGGCTGCAGCTCCAGGAGCGGACTCGCCGGCTCGGGGTGGGGGCGTGAACGTTTGCTCAGCGTTCAGTGAGTCGAGCCTGCTGGCATCACCCCGGGCGCGGGCAGAGGCCCTGCTGGCCCGAGCGTGGCGCGCACCCGGGGCCTTCTCAGGTCCGGCCTGGGTGCCCGCTGCTCAGCGGCAGGGCCCTCTGGTCCTGCGCCACGCTGGGCCTGGCAGGGGACTGCTCACCTCACCGAGACCTGCAGTGCCCGTGGGGGACGAACGCGAGAAGCCGGCCCCCAGGCTGCAGTGGACGGCTCTGACATCCCCTCGGAGCTTTCCCACGGCCTTGCCCCCGGGACCTCGTGAGTCCTGAGAACGCCCCGTCTGTTCTTCCTCTCTGTCCCTGGAAACGGCAGGAAGAGGGGAGGCTGCTCCAGGTCTGATCACTCTCTGGGGCCGCTGAGACCATGGGCTCTTTATCATTTCCAACCTAGACTCTGGAGTTCCACTCTGAGAATGGAGCTTGGGCCCTACGAGAGGCAGTGTGCTATCGTGGCCATGAGTTCTGAAATCAGATGACCAGGGACACCTAGCAGCCCACGTCTCCTTTCGGGGCTCCGTGTGTCCATCTGTAAAATGGAGCAGGGGGTGCTGTTTTGACCCAGAGTGGCAGGTGCGAGAGGCTCTCGGGCCCGGGCTGGTGGCATGTGCTGCTGGGGTTTCCTTCTGGAGCCTTGGTTTTCCCCTATAAAAACTGGTTTAGCAGATTTTAAACATATCAGATGTGATTTAAAAAATACAAACAAGCAAATACAAATGGGGAACAGCCACCCGCGAGCCCGTGCCCTCCCACCCGGCCGCTGGCCCCTCTCCAGGTGGGTGACAGCTGCGAGAGCCCCTTTTGCTCTAAGGAAATTGTGAAAAGAGTCAGAGTAGGAGAGAAATGCAGCTTTTCAGTCCAGAAACCACAGGTCCAGATGGAAAGATGTGGAGTATTTTCCCTCCCCGCCTTGATGAAGACGCTGGCGATGGCAGGGGTGGGGCAGGGAGGAGAGGGGAGAGGTGGGATGTGAGGAGTGAGTTTTGACCCGCAGCCCAAGGTCTGGGGATACTCGTAGCAGGGGTCCTGAGTGGAGCTGAAATTCCTGGTTGCCCCCCACTATTTGCTCCTTCTGTGATTATAGAAGTTTTTAGCTGGCCACCTGGTTCTCAAAATAGAGGCTGTCTTTCCCAGCCTCCTTTGCAGCTGTGTGTGGCCCTGTGACCAAGCTCTGGCCAATGGGATATCTGAGGACGTATCTTGGGGTTGCCTCCAGGAATTGTTCATAAAGAATCATTAGCATGTGCCTTATGCCCTTTTCTTCTTCATTTCTTCAATCCCAATTCCTGGAATTTAAATGTGATGGCTGGAACTCTGGCCACCATCTTGGAGCCACGAGGAAAAGGCTGCACAGGGGTAGGGGGGTGATGGAGCGAGAGCTGGAGGGAGTCTGGGCCCATGAAGAGCAGAGATGCCATTCCGGCAGTTCCAGCCCGACCCGACTCCGACTCGGTGGACCTCACCCTAACTGACGCCCACGGGAAGTCCAGGGCGCCGGCAAGGCTTGGCTGGAGAAGTCCCTGGCACTCCTGCAGGGAAGTGGAAGCAGCAGCAGGGGAGGGACGAGGCACGAGGGCCAGATGTGGCCCCGAGTTGCCCCTGGAGCAGGGTGAGAAGGCAATGGAAACTTCCAGTCCTTCCTCCCCCGCCCCACCTACTTTGAGTTAGGTACAAAAATCAGCCAAGAAAGCGAGCTGGAGGAGCTCGGGGGCCGCGGGATGGCCCACGCACCGGGAAGAGCCCGAGGCAGCCCTCCCGCCCCGGGAGCCCAGCCTGGGGGAGGGCTGGGCTGGGGGCATGCCCGAGGAGCAGGGGGTGTCGGGGTGGAGGGAGAGGAACCAGGTGGCCCAGGAAGACCCCAAGCTGAGGAGCAAGCCAGGGTGACGGCGGCTGGGGGGGTCCTGAATTTGACCCAGTTTTTAATTTAATTTTATTTAATTATTTTTCTCCCCTTCCCCCCTCTTTCTGCTCTCTGTGTCCACTCCGTGTGCTCTTCTGTGTCCACGTGCATTTTTGTCATGCAGCACCAGGAAACTGTGTCATTTTTTTTGTCGTGCCATCTTGCTGCGTCAGCTGCGTGTGCGGCGCCACTCCTGGGCAGGCTGTGCTTTTCTTTCGCGTGGGGTGGCTCTCCATGTGGGGCGCACTCCTTGTGCGTGGGGCTCCCCTACGTGGAGGACACCCCTGCGTGGCACGGCACTCCTTGCGTGTGGCAGCGCTGCATGTGGGCCAGCTCCACACGGGCCAGGAGGCCCTGGGTTTGAACCCTGGACCCTCCATATGGTAGGTGGACGCTCTATCAGATGAGCCACAACAGGTTCCCTTCACCCAGTTCAAACCCAAAATGATTGAGGAAAGGGAAGCAGCTGTGGCTCCAGTGACTGAGCTCCCGCCTACCACACAGGAGGTCCCAGGTTCGGTTCCCAGTGCCTCCTGGAGAAGAAGAGCAGGACAGAGAGCTGGTGCGATGGGCAGGCGCAGTGAGCTGACACAAGGAGACACAAAGAGGAAAGACAACGAGAGACAATAAAGCAGGGAGCAGAGGTGGCTTAAGCGACTGAGCTCCTGTCGCCCCTGTGGGAGGTCCCAGGTTCAGTTCCCAGCGCCTCCTAAAGAGAAGACACACAGCGAATGGACACAGAGCAGGCAGCAGGCGCCAACAATGAGGAGGTGGGAATGATTAATATTTTTTAAAAAGGGAAACGTACTCTTTTTTTAAAAATGAGAATGATTCTAAAAGTGCCCGAGTGTACGTGGAAGCTAGAGGCTTGCACGCCTGGGCGCACGTGGCTGTGAGCACTGGACCTGCAACAGGTGCATGTCGTACAGACCACACCTGGTCCCGCCACTGGGAAGAAAAGTACAGGAAAGGGGGATGAAATCCCCTCCCCCCTGCCGCGGGATGCAGCTGCTCTAACCTTCGGGGACTCTTCCCGATTCTCCCACAAAACAGTAAGCGGGAGGAACACCCCAGGGGACGGTCCCACAGCCTGGGACCAGCCTGGGAGCCGGCGGGTCACCTGGGAGGTGATCCCAGGAGGCCGGTGAGGCAGGGGTGGAGGGAAAGCCAGAGGTGGGGTGCCCCCGAGCCCTCTGCGGCGGGCACTGGGGACCCCGAGCAGCATGCAGCCAGCCCCAGGGACCCTGCCCCGAGGCCCTGGGTGGGTCTGGGCCCTGCAGGGGGAGTCTGGCAGGGGACAGGGAGGCAGGCACTGGGTCGGGCCCCTGGGGAGAGGGGGTGAGCAGGCAGTGGCCGTGTCCCCGGGGCAGCGCACCCGGCAGGGAGGGCTGTGGTCAGCAGGTGGCCGCACCTGCGCCGCCCACCTGCTGGAGACCGGGGAGGGAGACCAGCGCGGGCCAGGCCCGGGGGCTCTGAGGCTGGGAGCCGCCCACCCCTCACCCCGCGAGGGGCGGAGGCGTGGGGCTCACACCCAGGTTCTCCGACCTGCCTCGCGGGTGGGCAGCCAGAGGCTCCGTGGGACCCGGGGGGAGATCGGATCCAATTCGACGGGGCCTGGACAAGAGGGGCTCCTGCCTGGAAGGGCGGGACGCTCACGGCGAGCGGGAGGGTCCAGGCAGCACCCCGACACCCTTCGAGGGCGGCCTCCGCGCCCAGCCCCTCCTCCCGCTGCGGACAGGGCGCAGGGGGCGCCGGCTCGCGCTGGGCTCAGGGCAGGGGGGACCTCAGGGCAGGGGCCCCCACCAGGAGGCGCCGAGGGGGCGAGGCCCGGGCGAGCGGAGGCAGAGCCCACGGCGCAGGGGAGCGTGCGCTCGTTGTGCGCCCCCTTGGCCCCCGGCTCACCGCCGCGCCCGCCGTCCCCTCCGCTCGCAGCGCCCCCGCCCCAGCACCTGCGCCGAGGCTCAGCCCCCCCCCCCCGCCCCGGGCCCCGCCCAGCCTCCTCGTCGCCCCCCCCCCCCCCCCCCGGGGCCGGGGCTCCTTGGGCCCCCCGTGCCCTGAGCCTCTCCTGGTCAGCGCGCTGACCCACCACGTGACAACTGACGCGCACAAAGTGCCACAGACGCCGCCGCTCGCCGCCGGGTCTCGGGATAGCCGCCCCCAGCTGCACCCTGTCACCCTACGGCAGGACGGCAGGACGAGGCGGCATCGCGGGCCGGGGGGGCTTGGGCGAGGGTTGGGGAGCGCAGCCCTGCCCCCCACGGCCCCGCCCCTGGGGCCAAGTGGCCTCCGCGGGACCCGCCGAGCAGGTGGCCGCGAGGGGCTGGGACGGCACGAGGGAGGAGCTTGCGGGCCCGGGGCGGGAGCGGGGCCCAGGTGGGCCCTGCCTGGAGGCGCCCGTGGGTGGGACCCCCGGTGCCCCCGGCCTCCGCCCACGCGGGGCGCGGGGCTGGGCTGGGTTCCTCCCGGGAGCCCACTCAGGCCAGAGAACAAGGGCCCGGGCAGGACGCGGTCAAGGGCGGGAAGGTGCCGCCAGCCTGCGGGGTGGGTCCCCCGCCCGCCGCCTGGGAGGCGCGCCTGGCTGGTACTGGTGAGTCGGCGTGAACACAGTGTCCACACTTCGGCACGCGTGAACATGTGCACGTGCCTGCGCAGACAGATCCACGCGTGCACCCACGCAGGCCAGGATTCGAACCCAGCACTTACGGTGCCAGCTCCCACAAGCCAGGGCGCCACGTGGGGGCCGTCGGGAGCCACGGCATAGTCAGGAGCCGGGGAGAGGGCTGAGCGGGTCTCACCGCTGTGGTGCCTGGTGCCCCCCACTGCGGGCTGAAGGCTGACCCACGAGGAAGGAGAATTTTGGCGCCAAGAGCAGCCTGCGGGGAGGGCTGGAGGGAGGGGCAGGGGCCTGGCAGGCTGCCCGGCGGCCGGCGCCTCCCTGAGGGCCTGGAGGAGGAGTGGGCTTAGCTACCAGGAGGCTGCGAGCCCCTCCGCGGCCGCCTGGCCTCCTGGGGCCAGGACAAGGCCGCAGCGCCCCCCCAGCCCTTGCAGCCCCTCCTCCTGCCCCGCCCTCTGTCCCTCGTGATTTGTCCCAGGCCTCAGTGCAAGAGGGCAGAGGTGCGGGCGAGAGGGGACACGGGGAGGGAGACGGGGGCGCGGGGGCCTCTCCAGGGAGGGCGGGCATGACGTCCGGTGGGGGGGGCGTCGTGGGAGGGCGCGAGCCCCCCAGCCCGGAGTGTGCGAGACGCTAGGAGGGCCTCGGGGGTGGTGGTAGCCGGCTCATGTCCCCAGCCCGGCTCGCCCGCTTCTGCGTTGCCCAGGTCGGCCCCCCCCCCCGCCGCCCCCAGGGCCTGGGTGCCGCCGACCTCAGCCCACGGTGGCAGGTGAAACCGCGCGGCCTCAGGGAGTCGTGCCGGCCAGCGGCCGCGTCCTCCCGGCCTGGGCACCTCCACGGGGCTGGCCCAAGTCCCTCCTATCGGGTCGCCAGTGGCTGGCGCCGCCTCAGCATCCGCTGCTGCTGACCGTCCCCACGCCCGGGGTGGAAAGCAGGAGGAGGGGGCCCGGTGGGGGCCGGGGGTGGGTGGACCATGCGGCCTCGTGGCCGTCTCCCCGCTGACGGCTCTGCCCTCCCCGAGCCCACAAGATTGTCCTCTCACACTGCTTCTCCTCCAGGGTTTCCTGTGCCTGGAGGTGACACCACCGGCCACTCGACTGCCCCACCAGAAGCTGAGGTGCCGCCCTTGGCTCCCCTCTTCCCCCTCCCTACATCAGCAGGTCCTCAAGCCTGCCCTGTCCAGATGTCCTCTTCCCTCTGCTCCTCTCCTTCCACCACGGTCACCTCTACCTGCAGGCCTGCAGGCCTGGTCGGTGACCTGGCAAGGCCCCCTTAGCACCTCCTTTAGATGTCCTGACCACTGTAGGAGGTAGGGGTCATTCTTCCAACCATTAGACAAATTAAGGAAATTGGAGCTCAGAGAGGCTGGGTGACTTGCCCATGGTGGCACAGCCGCTGTGGTGCCCCAGGTTGGATGAGCTTTGACTCCTGGGCTGGTTCCTACTGAAGCAGGCTAGTAAGATGGGGAATGGATCTGGAACCTGGAGAGAAGTCCATGTGGACATCAACAACCCCCGAGATGGCTGCTGGAGGACCCTCCCCAAGATTCTGCCATTCAGAACAAAGACTTCCTCTGGGAGCCAGGAGAAGCCCCGGATATCCCCCAAAGTCTTTATCATTGGACCCTGGTGAGGAATTGATAGGGGGATAATCAATCAAAACAGCAGACAGCCGGAACTCCTCCCCTGCCCTTAGCAAAGGGGTAGAATAATTAATGGTTCAAAAGGCAGGCACAAAGCCTGAGCTCTGGCTCACTTCTGTTGTTTTTTTTTTAATTTTTTAATTTTTTTATTTTATTATTTTTATTTTTCAGTCCGGCTCACTTTTGGACTCCTGTTCCTGCCCTCAGAGCACTGCTCTCGCTGGTTTTCCTCTGCCATGTGGCCATGCAAGTAAAAGCCGGGCATTTATCATCTGTAACGGGGATTGCGGTCTGTAAATCAGCCCACTTTATCACTCTTCAGCCCCTTCCTCTACCTGGGAGCCATGATCTGTTATCTTCTCCCATTTCTCGTCCCTCCCTACCTGAATTACTGGCCTAACTCACCCAGCATGCCCTTGAAGTTCATTTCTGCAGCACAGTTAAGAACCTGGACAAAATCCGGTAACATATTTGGCGAGCCAGCCAGGAGCTTATTGGTGAGTGAATCTACAGCCTGCAGCCTGTCTAATGCCTTCCTGTGCTTCTCCATTTTAAGGGGGTTCACCTACGAGCCCCCACAGGACGTAATCCCAGGAGGGAAGGGGCCGGGGCTTGGGAATTCTCCGTGTCTGTGTCGCGTGCCCAGGCTTGTGAGATCTGACCCAGAGGGGAGGGCTGAGGCGCAGGACAGCAGCCGGAATGACACCCCCGCCAAGACAGAGTTTCCCGGCAGAGCGCAGAGCAGTGCTTCTTTTTCAAGCCCTTTCAGCAGCTGGAGGCTTTGTCCTCAGGCTCTTGCCTTCTCCCACCCTCTCCGCTAGGCAATGGCGGAGAGCCCCAGGGGCTTGCCCCTCCCAGCAGGCCCACCCCTCTGCAAGCAGCGTTCCTACCAGCCACGCCAAGCTCGCTGGGGGATGCCGTGGAAAGGCTGCGGGCAGAGCCAGGAGGCATGCCCTGGGAGTTCCCTTCCCCAGGCCAGCATACCCTTGCATCATTAACTTTTACCCACTTTTTAACCTTCCCACTTCTTGCTACTGAATCTCTCTTTACAGGTTTGTGTTTAAATGAGTCTTTCTTTGGAATGTCTTAGAAACCGTAAAATGGAAAATACCTTTGCTAGCAAGGAAGCGATTGCCTCAGGGCCCCAAAGCCTGTTAGCTAGAATAATTGAACTTTAATCACTTAATGGCCTTTTATTTTTTTAAAAGATTTATTTATTTATTTATTTCTCTCCCCTCCCCACCCGGGTTGTCTGCTCTCTGTGTCCATTCGCTGTGTGTTCTTCTGTGATCGCTTCTGTCCTTATCAGCGGCACCAGGAATCTGTGTGTCTTTTTGTTGCGTCATCTTGCTGTGTCAGCTCTCCGTGTGTGCGGCGCCATTCCTGGGCAGGCTGCATTTTCTTTCTCACTGGGCGGCTCTCCTTATGGGGCGCACTCCTTGCGCATGGGGCTCCCTTATGCGGGGGACACCCCTGCGTGGCAGGGCACTCCTTGTGCGCATCAGCACTGCGCATGGGCCAGCTCCACACGGGTCAAGGAGGCCCGGGGTTTGAACCGTGGACTTCCCATGTGGTAGGTGGATGCCCTAACCACTGGGCCAAGTGTGCCACCCAACGGTCTGTTTTTAAAAGAAAGATTTATTTATTTCTCTCCCCTTCCCCTCCGTGCCCCCCCCCCCCGAGTTGTCTGCTCTCTGTGTCCTTTCCCTGTGTGTTCTTCTGTGACCGCTTCTATCCTTATCAGTAGCACCAGGAATCAGACTTAAAGGCCTTTTGATGGCTGGTCTAACTGGGAAACTCCTAGAGAGTAAAGTCATGAAACTAAGGCAGCTTTAAGGATTTCTGTAAGAATAGGAAGAAGATTTTTGCCCCTTCTCCTAGAAGGAGCAGTATCTGAGGGAGGAGCACGACTGGGCCCGGCAGCTTCAGGTTGAAGTCTATTCAGCCTGCCTGCCAAGTCCAGAAGGGCCCAGGAACGCCCGGCAGCAGGCGCTGCGATTGCCGGGGTGGTGGGAATCGGAGCAGCCAAACATTTCCTGAGATTTAACTCAGGAGCTTCTGTTTGGGTAACCGTGCAGTCAGTCTCAGACCCTGAAATGCCAGAGGTGCCGAGAACCAGAGCAGGAAACGCTGAGGGGCCCCTGTTCCTTGAGCCCTTCTGTTCAGACGGTCAGATATGCCCTGACCTAGCTCAGGCACTCTGACGTGGGGTGACGGCTCAGAACCTCTCCCGCCAGCTCGGCTTGGGCACACGGATCAGCTCCGTGGAATCATTAGCTATCTCCCCAGACAAGGTCACCCACAGGGACGCCTGCGGGCCAGGCAGGCTCTGAAAATGGGAATTCTCGAGACGCTGGGACCGAGCATCAGCTCCACATTGTGTGCAGTGGTGAGCGTTTTAGTCAAACTAGGACTCTGGCATGCCAGGCCAATGGACTAAAATGTCTTTCTTCATTCTTCCTAGAATAATGGGCATGGCGTCTAACCCCAATAAACTCCCCACAGGAGTGTCTTCTCAAGAACCAGGAAATTCTGCCGACTGCTGGTCTACGTGACCACAGTATAGCCAAGAGCAGCCTCTGTATGAAACCCTGAATTTCAGTTAAACCAGTGTAAGAAAAGAGAACAGATAGATCTGAGGCCCAGAAACCTCATGTCGTGTCTCCTTAAAGAAATGAGGAACTAAACTTCAAACTTCAACTAACTGCCTTTTAGAGACAGCCTTCTCCGTTTAAACTCATTTGTGCTTATATAAGGTGTCAATAGAGATCAAGTTCCAGACCAGCTACTAAACCTCTCCTGGAAAATAAGAAACCTCATGTGCCATCAACTAAGGTGAAAGAGTTCCTAGAAATGCTAAGGGTATATAATTCTTCTGTTTTAATCTGTGCTCAACTTTGTGTTTAACTTTAAAATCTGTGTTTAACTTTTTCAGTTTGTTTGTGCCTAGGAAATCAGATTTGAGGTTCACCTGTTACAAATTGGATAACAGTGAAAGGTAACCTAAAAATGAGTCTTTAAATGTCAATACTGTTTTGTGAATAGATTTAATGTATAAATCACGAGTGGAATTATTTCCAATGGCTAGAAAAGCAGAGAAACTTCACAGAGTTGTTCAAAAAGTAACTTCATAACAGTGAAACCTGTCTGGAAGTCACCCCAATATGCATATTCAAGTGGTGGTAATGAAAGTTACCTTGATTCCATTGGGAATCATCAGTTTTCATTTTAAAAAATGAAAGAAGTGTTCTTTCCTCTACTGTTAAAGTAAAATATCTGCTAATTATTGTCTTCATGGTAAAGATGTAAAAGTAAGAAGCATACTACTAAAAGGTTCATTTGTACACATTGCATTGGAAGTGTTTAAAAATGTATAACAATCAAGAGGTAAACCTCAGCATTGTCAGACTCCTGTGCATTCAAACCAGGCCTTCCATACACTGCAGGTTGCCTCTCCATATGAGTTATTGGCTAGGTTGGTCACTGACCCCTAAAACAATAAAGGTATCTAGTCATCTCTGGTTGTGCTCCTGAAGTCAACGGAGACAACGTTGCAGTTTCAAACTCCTGCAGCAGCCAACGATGACTCGATATAGGCAAATGTACAATGGATATCTCTTCCAGACTGGCCCTGCTTCATAGTGCTGAAGGGTGCTCTGCACCAGCTGGTGGAACACTGGAGCCTACCTTCCTAGCTCCTCTCTAGGGTCAATGGTGCTGCAGCTTGCTGACTGTGTGAAGGACATACCAAGTGGAACAGTGATCACCAGAGTACTATGAGTAGAACTTAAACGCAATTGGCATTATGGCCTGTGTATGAGTCAGCCAAAGGGGTGCTGATGCAAAATACCAGAAATTGGCTGGCTTTTATAAAGGATATTTATTTGGGGTAGGAGTTTACAGATACCAGGCCATAAGCATAAGATACTTCCCTCACCAAAGTCTATTTTCATGTGTTGGAGCACGATGGCTGCCGATGGCTGCGAGGGCTCAGGCTTCCTGGGTTCCTCTCTTCAGTGTCTTGCTTCTCTCTGGGTTCAGGGCTCCTCTCTTTCCAGGGCTTGCCTCAGTTTCCTCTGTGAGCTTACTCCTAAGGCTCCAACTCAAGGCTTCAGCATCAAACTCCAACATCAAAAACCCTCTAACTCAGTCCTTTGCCATGCCTTTTATCTGTGAGCCCCCACCCACCAAGGGGCCCCACACCCTCATGGTGTGGCCCAATTAAAACCCTGATCATAACTTAATCACACCCAGATAGAGACCAGATTACAAACATATCTATTTTTGGAATTCATAACAGTATCAAACTGGTACAGCCTGCTCCCATGGAGAGGTAACATGTAAGGTATTGCAAACCTAGAACTTGAATCTCAATTGCAGCTCAAAGAGAAACTTATGCATTGGGTACTACATTAATCAGTACAAAGTTCTGTACCTATATCCTATTCTAGATATATGCCTGATGATTATGGTGATATGTTTTCTAGATCATATGCAGAGAGACATTAAACATGTTAAAAGTCCTGATAAATCTCATTTTCTAAGTAGTTAGCCCACATCTCCCTCCTAGCGCTTATTCCAGAACCTGTCCCACTCACACCCTGGGGGGACTGGCAGCCCCACATGCCGTCCTGCCAGGGCTAAGCGTTTCCCACCAGAAGGGAAACAGCCAGCGAGGTGGCTGGGATCCACTTCAGCTCAGCCCCTTGGAGATGGTCCATGGACAACCTTTCCTCACCCAGGACCTGCAAACCAGGTTCTGATCGAAGCTTTGCATGAAAGCAAGCCTCGCTCTCAGTTAGAGCCAAAATGTCAGGAACTTTACTCTGTAGCTTTGATCACTCCCACAGCTATTAAAGCTAAAGGAATTGCCAGCTTGGTGCACTAATCCTGAGTGAAGCCAGCTGCCCAAGGAAGCGCCAGCTCACCAGAAGCCCCAACGGGATGTACAAACGCCAGTCACTGGATGGCCTGAAACGCCTCTTCAAGAGAGAAAGCTAAGTGGTGTCTGTCAAAGTCAGCTCTTCCCTCTAACTCTAGCCCAAATGCCTATTGCTAGGGGGAGGACAAGCCAGACGCCCTTTAAAAAATCTTCTCTGCTTTCATCTCCTGTAGCTTAACTAAAAAGGGCAATGCCTCTTCTCCTCCCTCTCCTCTACCATGGGAACTGGGGTTGGCAATTTATACCTAACCCCATTGTCTACTGCAATTTCTCTCTAGAGTTAACCAATAGCATAAAATAAGTCAAGGAAGAACACTGTTTCCCACCAACTTTGGGAAAATGCAGCCTCTGCCGGCACCTGGCCTTTTCTACTCCTGTGGTCCAGCGTCCCCTTAGTGGGACCATATATTCTCAAAATTCTAATTAAGTTTATTTCTTCCAGATTCAACATCTTGTTAGCCACATGGGGACTTTGTAGTCTGTAAATCAGCCCACTTTATACATTTTCAGCCCCATCCTCTTTCCCTGGGCCCCCTGATCTGTTATTTTCTCCCATTTCTCATCCCTCCCTACCCGAATAAATTACTGGCTTAACTCACCCGATGTGCTCCTGAAATTCATTTCTACACATAGTCAAGAACCTCGACAAAGTCTGGGAACACTACCACCTTTAGTTACCCCACATTGCCCTGCAAGAAGTTTGAGACGGACACACGGTGGCAAGACTAGGACCAGGGCGAGCGGTGGGAGTCCGCGGTTAATCAGGAGGTGGCCTCTGTCCATTCCTGGGGTTTTCAGATCGCCCGCAAACAAGGCCAATCTTCCAGCTCTCATTTCTTCTCTTTTCCCATGGAAGGGCAATGCTGACCCATGTCTGGTGGTCAACGGAATCTCCCAGCTGCCTCTGTCAGTGGGAGCTGACACTTCCTGGCTGATCTCTTGCCTAAGCCACAGTAACTTGCTATCTTTCTTCTGTTGTAACCTGATTGTGAAACCAGAAATGGTGGTAGCTAGAAGACCTCGCAATAACAGAAACTCAAATGGAGACAGAGCCAGGCTGTGGCCAGCCCTGCTGTACCAGCCGCCCAGGGCCCGGCAGGTGGGGCACAGCCAGCGAGGTCGCCGATAAGAAGGGCAGCCATCTGGGGTCTCCAGACGAAGGGGCAGGGGGCCTAGAGCCAGAGATGAAAGTCAGTCTGTGGGGCATCTCCAGGGCTGACCTGCTGGGGGTCACCTGGCTGCAGCAATTTCCTGTGTGATGGAGTCACACGACGGTACTGTCAAGAGCACTGACTCTGCACCCCAGAATTTGGATTCTGGTCCTGCCTAACTTGCACAGCTGTGTCTCTAGCAAGCTGGTCTCTTCTCTGAACTTCTGCTTCCTTATCTGTAAATGAGGAGATACTATGTAGCTGGTTCAGTGAGGGTAAGTAAAAATGTAGCTGCTGTGGCCAGCTGAGGAGTGTTTCATGTTTGCAGTTGTTTTTCAATTGAGGTGACATTGACATAACATAAAATTAACCATTTTTGAGTGCCCAGTTCAGGTTCATTCACGAACTTCTACCTATTCCAAAATGCTTTCACCATCCCAAGAGGAAACCCCAGGCCCACTGAGCAGCCTCCCCTCCCCTCCGCCCAGGATTACCTCCTATGCCCAGAGGCCGGGCTGCCCAGTCCTGCTGGCCCTGGCACTTCCCAACCAGCCCTCTGACCTTGATCACATTCCCAAGAAGGCTTCTGCTAGTGGGAGAGTCCAGCTCCTGGGCACCTGAATATCTATTTAATTCAAACAAAACTTTACCTGCCTCCCAGCTGCTGGGCTGGGGAACTCATGGGGACACTCTAAAGTTCACTGTGTGCAAAGGGTCTGAGAAAGCTGGCTGTAAGGAAACCTTTTGCATTTTATTTTTTTGTGTCCCATGCATATTCCACCAGGGAACCCCTTCATCTTATCAAGAAGGCACCCATAGGCCTCTTTGGAGACCATTCCCAAGGGAGGGTGGGGGGGCTGCCGTCCTCGTGGAAATATTCCTATCATGGAGCACGAGGGCCTGTGCATCTGCATCTTGAGCAGCGCCTCTTGCACGAAGTCAGGATCCTGCTTTGTGGATTTGGGGACAGCCTCGGGGAGGTGGAGTCACCTGCCCCAGGGTAAAGGCTCGGATTCGAGGAGGAAGAAGTCAAGCTCGTGGGCCGCCGGGTGGACAGCAGGTGCTCAGTAAGCCGGCTGCCCCCAGAGACAATGAGTTTTTAAAAGAAATAAAACTTTAAAAAGGTAACAAAACAAAACCAAAAACAGAACTGGAGGGCCCCAGGTCCGGGCCCGGGACACCCGCGACCGCCACGGAGCCGTCGCGCCCCCGAAACCTCCGCGGGGCAGTCCGCGCGGGACCCAGCCGGAGGCGGGGCTAGCGGCGCGGCCCCCAGAAGACGATTGGCTGCTGATGAAGGGGGCGGAGCCGCCAGCGCCGGGGCGGGGCCACGCCCGACCGTAAATACGGCGCCACATGGCAGGGCATAGAGGGGGCGGGGCCGAGCGGACGCATGCGCGCTGAAGGAGCCCCGCCGCCGGCCGCCACTTCTCGCGAGAAAGGGGCGGGGCTCCCGGCGCCGGGGCGGGGCTGGCGGCCTCTGCTGGATCCGCTAGTCGCGGCGGCGGCGGCGCGAGGTGAGGGGCGCGGCGAGGCGGGCGGGGGGCGCGGCGCGGAGCCCCTCCCGGCGGGCGCTCGGGTCCCCGCGGCGACCCCTGCGCCTCGGGCGGCCGGAGTCAGGGCGGGGGCGGGCGGAGGTCCAGGGCTGGGCGGAGCAGGCCGGGCCGGGGGACAGGGGTCCCGGGCGGGGGTCCCGCGGCGGGCGGGCCGGGCCGGGCTGCGGGGAGGGAGTCCCGGGTTGCTGATGCGCCCCGCGGGGGAATCCCCGCCGAGCCCCACCCGGGCAGCCCCGGCGGGCGCGTCCCGCACCCGGTGCCTGCGGGGGCTCCCGCCCCGAGACCCCGCCCGCCGCCGCTCGCTGGGCGGCCTTGGCCGAGCCCGCACCCTCTCTGAGCCCCAGGTCTCCGCGCGCGGGGCGGGGGGGCGCGGGAGGTGCCTGCAGGAGCCTCTGGGGAGATGAGATGGCCCAGAGGCTGCCCAGGCCCTGCCCCCCGGATTTGCTCCTCTCACCCGCCCGGCGCCTTGTCCCTCTGCGGAGCTGCTCCGCTGGAGAACACGGGAGTGGGATCTTTTGTACGCTCATCAGTTCTGTTCTGTCATCAGTTCTGTTCTGTCCCTACTTGGGAGTCTGGAAGAAAAATCAATACTTGTTCCAAGGCACAAAGATGCTGCAGTGTTAGAGCCCTTTCACCTGAGCCCCTTTGTTGGGCTGCCCTGCAGGGATGGACCGCAGTCCCCAGACACTGACCGGCTCCTTGTGAGGAGATGCTTCCCCGACTCTGCCGGACACTTTCCCAGGGCCTGGACTTGGCTTCCCGGGCTGACAGCAGACTGTGGACAGTGCCGACGCAGGCAGGTGAGGGGTCGTGCCTCTTGAGTGACCTTTGGCCCCAGAAGCAGCAGTGCTGCCCCTCCGACTACAGGAAGCCCACCTTAGCTGCCACAGCAGGACTGAGAGCGTCCCTTCGGGCCCTGCGCCACCCAGGCATCGCTGGCACACTGCTGGCACGAGCAGAGGGCGTGCCTGGCAGGGCGCACAACCAGCGACCGTGTTTTCATAATTATTAGATCACTTACTTTAGATTCAGCAGCGTGGGCCTCAGAGGCCTGAGATGAATAAGAACGTGGATCATGAGCAGAGGGGATGCAGCGAGTCTTGACCGGCCCTTGGCCCAGAGGGTGGCTCCGGGCCACGGGTGGCCCCTCAGAGCAGGACACAGCGTAGCCCTTCTCTGTACATCTGGTGGTGGGAATTTGAGTCAGTGCCGGTGTCTGGGTGAAAAAGAAGATAAAACAGGGCTATGGGGAAATTGTCACAGGAAGGTGGTGCACCTGTGGGTGTAGAGGGCCTGCGTGGAACTGCAGACCTGTTGGAGTTTCTTTTCAGGTTGGTTTGTAGGACTTGGGGCTGATATTTTAAGGCCGTGGGAAAAATAGTGTGGGCAGTAACTGTTTACCGTCACTCGCGCGTGCCTCCCTCAGCTTCTGACCACGCGCGCCGCCAGGCTGGGCCAGGTGTACCGCGGGCCTGCCCGGCCACCACAGGGTGCCTGGCCCTGTCACTGGGTGTGCACAGAGTGCCAAGAAAGGGGTGGCTCGGCTTATCTCTGGGAGTTAGAAACGGTTTCCGCGGGGGAGATGACGTAAGAATCGGGCCTGAGGGATGCGTGCAGGGGAGAACCTCCCAGGTGGCGGTGTCACGTGGACAGGGCTGCGGGGGTGCGTGGGGCTTGGGCGTCGGCGCATCCCTAGATGGATCGTGGGAAGCTTGGCCTGAAGAGCTGGTCTCTGACTTGGAAGGGCCTGCAGAGCTTTGCTGGGAAGTTGGAACATTTGTCCCCTGATGATGCGTGGCCAAGGTTTTGGGGTGGGATGTCGGTAGAGCTGTGTTTTAGAAAAGTGACAGCAGTGAGAACACAGGGGACGGACTCGGGGTCCAGGGTGACGGAGACCGCGTTGGGTGGGGTCGTGGATGGCGCAGGGCTAGGTCGGCGGCGGTGAGGAGGGCGAGGGGTGCGGGGCTGAGCGAGGCTGGAGGGCCCTTCGCACGGAGGTGCTGCGGGAAGGTGGGCGAAGGCGAGAGGAAGGAGGCAGGAGCACCGGGTTCCTCACGCGAGTGACTGCCAGGCGTTGCCCTTGCCCAAGAGGAGGCCTGAGGAGGGCTGGGGGGGAGGCCAGCCTCCCCCCGCCGAGACTGGGCCTGCCCAGAAGAGGGTGCGCCGCGGCGGGGGCTGGGAATGCCGGTGTCCGGGGCGAGCGACAGCAGAGAAGCGGCTTCGTGGCTGGCCCTGGCCGCTCGGTTCATCCTCACTGCACAGTTTGGGGCCTGGTGGGTGATTTTCATCTGGAAAGGTCCTGAGGCTGCGGAGGCTGCAGGTGGACAGAGGCTGGCTGTCGATGATGCGGATCGGCCGCAGTGAGCGCCTCCTGGGAAGGGCGGCCGGCGCTGCGGTTCGCTGGTTTCTGCCCTCACCTGCGGGTCTCCCACTACCTCCCCGGAGCCGCTGGGCTGGGCGGCGGCTGCCAGGCTCCTCCAGCGCGTGTCTGACGATGCCCGACGCCGCAGCCGTGCTTCCTGCTCTTCACCAAGGCGGCTTCTGTAACTTTCTAGAGAACTTTAAAACTACTTCTGAGAAGGATGAGAAACACAGGCACAAGCGAATGTGGGGAGGAGGGGCCTAGAGGGTGGCGTGCGGGGCCCTTTTGGTTCCCAGGACGAGGCCCGCAGGGCGTTTCCCTCCAGGGGAACGGAAGAGTCTTTTGGGTCCTCTGAGTAGCCCAAGAGAAAACACCTAAAATGACACTGACGCTGATGACGCTCAGAATGGAAAACCCTAACCGAGGACCCCTGAAGACAGACGCGCGGTCCTGAGGCAGGACGCCCCGTGGAGGCAGCGAGGCTGCGGGAGAGGCCTGGCGAGCCAGCGGTCACTCGTGCGCGCGCGGCGGTAGAAGCGCAGTGCCCAGTCTACAAGAGGGTGCTCTTTGTAGGAAAGGACCTCTCGGAGAGCCAGAAAGCGAGCCCTTGGCTATGAGGAATACAATAGCAGAAGTCAGACACGCATCCCGTCAGTGGAAGGTGAAGGCGAGCAGATTGCTCAGAAAGTGGAACCAAAAAGGAAGGAGGTGAAAAATGAGAGGAGAAGTTAAAGGATCAGACCAGCATGTCCAATGGCTAAATAATAAGTTCCAGCAAGGAAAAGAAAACAGGAAGAAGTCATCCACAAAATCATTCAAACTAATTCCCTGGAAACAAAACTTTCCAAACTGAGGGGCCACCAAGCACGCAGCAGGGGCTGGAGTGGGCAGCCGTCCTTCCCCGTCTACGCGGTTCCCGATCTGGCTTTTAGAGTCGAGGTCACGTGCTCACGTAGCGAGGGCCGCCCACTAGCGAGGGACGCCGGGTGCTGAGGGCCGCCCGCTAGCGGGGGACGCCGGGTGCTGAGGGCCGCCCGCTAGCGGGGACGCCGGGTGCTGAGGGCCGCCCGCTAGCGGGGGACGCCGGGTGCTGAGGGCCGCCCGCTAGCGGGGGACGCCGGGTGCTGAGGGCCGCCCGCTAGCGGGGGACGCCGGGTGCTGAGGGCCGCCCGCTAGCGGGGGACGCAGGGTGCTGAGGGCCGCCCGCTAGCGGGGACGCAGGGTGCTGAGGGCCGCCCGCTAGCGGGGGACGCCGGGTGCTGAGGGCCGCCCGCTAGCGGGGACGCCGGGTGCTGAGGGCCGCCCGCTAGCGGGGGACGCCGGGTGCTGAGGGCCGCCCGCTAGCGGGGGACGCCGGGTGCTGAGGGCCGCCCGCTAGCGGGGGACGCCGGGTGCTGAGGGCCGCCCGCTAGCGGGGACGCCGGGTGCTGAGGGCCGCCCGCTAGTGGGGGACGCCGGGTGCTGAGGGCCGCCCGCTAGCGGGGACGCCGTAGCTGGTTTCTGGGTTCCCGGTGGTGATCGGCCGGGGTTTGGGCAGGGATGGTGTGTTTGAAAGTCTGTCGGCCACTCTTGGCTCCAGAATTTGGATGGCGAGCGTGCAGGTGGACAGGGACTCCCGCATACCTGCTCCAAGGTGCGTTGTTGGAGATTTCTAGAGAAGAGGAAGCAGGTCACAGGCAGGACCTGCAGCCCAAGAAGCAGGCGGCTTGGGGCTTCACGGCGCCGTGGCGAGGAGGCAGGCAGCCTTGCTTTCCTCGTCCTGAGGGAAAGGACCCCTGCGTTGAGTTCCGCACTTAGGCAGAGGAGCATGGGGTGTTTCAGACACGTTCCAAAAACGTGTGCTCGGGTGCTCTCGGACAGGAACCGGCAGGCGTGCAGTCCCAGAACGAGGTGGGGAGTGGAGCAGAAGAGGGACAGGGCGGAGGAGATAGTGGGGGAGTGCGGGGAGGGGGCCGGGGGGGGGGCGTGTTAGCCCGTTGGGGGGGGGCTCCCGGGGGAGGCCGCCCTGTGACAGGACACCTGAGGCGCAGGACTGTGGCCGCAAAAGTCAGGCCCTTGGTGCGCTGGGGCTGGATTCTCGACGAGCGCAGAGAAAACAAAGCAGATGAAACCCCAGACGGTTATTAGCTCCAGGAAAACAAGACATTGTGCAGGAAGAGGAAGCTAATTATGGGGTACCCCGGAGTCTGCTGTGAGCCGCGTTTCCGCAGGGGTAATTCAGTAAACAGGGCATTCGCTCTTCGGGATTCCCGTGCGCGGGGGAGCAGGGGGGTGAGGGGCGTGCTGGGGGAGGGTGGGCTCACGTCCTGCACTGCGTGGAGAGCCGAGGTGATGGCGGGAAGGAGCCTGCAGCTCCTGGCTGTGGCCGTGCTCTTTAGAGGCGGGGGCCGCACGGAAGACTCTCGAGAAAGAGCTAGGGAGAAGGAGGGCGGGGAAGGGGGAAGGGGCCGAGGGACTGCCTTTTTTTTTTTTTTCATTAAAAATTTTTTTTAAATTTTTATTTCTTGGCTGTTATAAAGGGTATTTATTTGGGTAGAAGCTTACAGTCACAAGGCCCTAAAGGGTCCAACTCAAGGTTACTTAAGAGGTGCTTTCTTACACAAGCCACTTGCCGTGTGTTGAGTGAGACAGTGGCGATGTCCTGAGGTCCAGCCTTGCTCTTCCTCCCCGGCGCCGTGGTCCCGGCTCCTTCCAGGCTCCCCTGCAGCCCGGGGTAAGGCTCGAGGCTCCGGGCTCCGCTGCAGCGGAGGCTGTCCTGCTCCTGCTCCTGGGGCCTCTGCTGTGCCTATGGAGCTCTCTATTGCTCTGTGTTGTTTTTTTGCAGAGCTTTTAAAAAATATATATTTTTATTGAAGTATATCATTCATACATGAACATGCATAAACAGTATGTGTATAGTAGAGATGGGGAACTTGAGAAATAAACATACATAGCAGCTCACAGGGTCTCATACATCATCCCCCCACCAACACCTTGCATTGCTGTGAAGCATTTGTTGCAAGCTATGCAAGAATGTCAACAAAATATTACTATTAACGCTGGGCCCTCTGCCGTTTCTTTTTTTTTTTTGTAATAAACTTGGTAGAAGGACTTGCTCTTCTGAAGTCGGCTTGTTGACAAAAGTGAAGCCAGTCTCAGGTGAACTTCCTGCCCCCCGTGGAATACGGCGCTGCCTCTTTTTTTTTTTTTTTTAAGATTTATTTATTTATTTCTCTCCCCTTACCCCCAGTTGTCTGTTCTCTGTGTCCATTTGCTGTGTGTTCTTCTTTCCGCTTCTGTTGTCGTCAGCGGCACGGGAATCTCTGTTTCTTTTTGTTGTGCCATCCTCTTGTGTCAGCTCTCCTTGTGTGCGGCGCCATTCCTGGGCAGGCTGCACTTTCTTTCGCACTGGGCAGCTCTCCTTACGGGGTGCACTCCTTGTGCGTGGGGCTCCCCTACGCGGGGACACCCCTGCGTGGCAGGGCACTCCTTGCGCGCATCAGCACTGCGCATGGGTCAGCTCCACACGGGTCAAGGAGGCCCGGGGTTTGAACCGTGGACCTCCCATGTGGTAGACGGACACCCTAACCACTGGGCCAAGTCCGCTTCCCAGGAGCCGCCTCTTGTCTCTGCCCAGAGTCAAGCTCAAAATGGTGTAAAAAGAGAAGGGCAGGTGCCCAGAAAGGTGTTTGTTCAATGTCAGTATGTGTTGTAATTTTTCAATGTGTGTTTTAATGGTTTTTGTGGTATTTTGCTCGATAGTGATATAATGTGCTCTAAAGAGCTCTATTTAGTTGGCCAAAAAATTAAATAAGCACTTAAAAAAATAAAAGGTGCCATCAGCCCTGTGTTTTGTTTTTTATTTATTTATTTATTAAAAGATTTATTTATTTATTTAATTTCCCCCCCTCCCCTGGTTTTCTGTTCTTGGTGTCTGTTTGCTGCGTCTTGTTTCTTTGTCCGCTTCTGTTGTCGTCAGCGGCACGGGAAGTGTGGGCGGCGCCATTCCTGGGCAGGCTGCTCTTTCTTTTCACGCTGGGCGGCTCTCCTCACAGGCGCACTCCTTGCGCGTGGGGCTCCCCCACGCGGGGGACACCCTTGCGTGGCACGGCACTCCTTGCGCGCATCAGCACTGCGCATGGCCAGCTCCACACGGGTCAAGGAGGCCTGGGGTTTGAACCGCAGACCTCCCATGTGGTAGACGGACGCCCTAACCACTGGGCCAAAGTCCGTTTCCCTGTGTTTTGTTTTTTAAAGTCCTCTGCTTGTTGTCATTGTCCTCTGTCTCCTGTGTCCTTACTGTAGTCACACGTCAGAGCTTTGGTGCTGTCTTTGGCCATTTTCCTCTCTCAGCCTTTTATAAGAGGATTTTTAAACGTACCCCAGAGTAGAGACACCAGCATCACAAACCCCTCTTCTCCTGTCACTCAGCTCCAAAAACGATCAAGTCAGGTGCAGTCTTGTCTGTTGGCATGGAAAGTGTTTGTCGAGTACTTCCTGCGTGCTGGGCAGCGCTCCGAGCGTTGAGGACAGGACTGTGATGAGCAGGCCGCGTGCCCGCCCTCCTGGGGCGTGGTGACACACGCTGCGGTTAGAGTGGGGAGTGTGGGGCAGCCCGGGAGGTCCTCCAAGGGTCAGGGTGCTCGGGGGCTCGGGTGGGGCGAGCAGGGAGCGGAAGGGTGCTGGGAATGGGGGGATGTGGACACGAGGGCCTGCGGGGCAGCCTGTGTGGCGCCGCTGGGGGACAGCTGGAGGCCGTTGCGGCTGGGACAGGGTGCAAGGGGCGTGCGGCAGGGATGAGATTATGGGGCCTCTGTCGCATAGGGTGCCGTGGCCACCACAAGGCCTGGGAGGGGAAGCCAGGGGGCTCCACGACTGGACAGTCGAGCAGGGACGTGCATGGGCTGCTAGCAGAGGAACTGCGGCCACCTGGGAGTGGGAGCAGGGAGGCCCAAGCAGAGGCTGTGAGGACCACAGGTGAGAGCAGCGGTGCCCGGCCGGCAGGGCTGTGGGGGCCGGGGACAGCGGGTGAGAGCGGTGGCGCCCGGCCGGCAGGGCTGTGGGGGGCCGGGGACAGCACAGGTGAGAGCGGTGGCGCCCGGCCGGCAGGGCTGTGGGGGGCCGGGGACAGCGGGTGAGAGCGGTGGCGCCTGGCCGGCAGGGCTGTGGGGGCCGAGGACAGCGGGTGAGAGCGGTGGCGCCTGGCCGGCAGGGCTGTGGGGGGCCGGGGACAGCGGGTGAGAGCGGTGGCGCCCGGCCGGCAGGGCTGTGGAGGCCGAGGACAGCGGGTGAGAGCGGTGGCGCCCGGCCGGCAGGGCTGTGGGGGGCCGGGGACAGCGGGTGAGAGCCGGTGGCGCCCGGCCGGCAGGGCTGTGGGGGGCCGGGGACAGCGGGTGAGAGCGGTGGCGCCCGGCCGGCAGGGCTGTGGGGGGCCGGGGACAGCGGGTGAGAGCCGGTGGCGCCCGGCCGGCAGGGCTGTGGGGGGCCGGGGACAGCGGGTGAGAGCGGTGGCGCCCGGCCGGCAGGGCTGTGGGGGGCCGAGGACAGCGGGTGAGAGCCGGTGGCGCCCGGCCGGCAGGTCTGTGGGGGGCCGGGGACAGCGGGTGAGAGCCGGTGGCGCCCGGCCGGCAGGGCTGTGGGGGGCCGGGGACAGCGGGGTGAGAGCCGGTGGCGCCCGGCCGGCAGGGCTGTGGGGGGCCGGGGACAGCGGGTGAGAGCCGGTGGCGCCTGGCCGGCAGGGCTGTGGGGGGCCGGGGACAGCGGGTGAGAGCGGTGGCGCCCGGCCGGCAGGGCTGTGGGGGGCCGAGGACAGCGGGTGAGAGCGGTGGCGCCCGGCCGGCAGGGCTGTGGGGGGCCGGGGACAGCGGATGAGAGCGGTGGCGCCCGGCCGGCAGGGCTGTGGGGGGCCGGGGACAGCGGGTGAGAGCGGTGGCGCCTGGCCGGCAGGGCTGTGGGGGCCGAGGACAGCGGGTGAGAGCGGTGGCGCCCGGCCGGCAGGGCTGTGGGGGGCCGGGGACAGCGGGTGAGAGCGGTGGCGCCCGGCCGGCAGGGCTGTGGGGGCCGAGGACAGCGGGTGAGAGCGGTGGCGCCCGGCCGGCAGGGCTGTGGGGGGCCGGGGACAGCGGGTGATAGCAGCAGCGCCCGGCCGGCAGGGCTGTGGTGGGCAGAGGAGAGGTCAGTGTCAGGGTAGGTTTGGAGGAGAAGCCCAGCGCAGGTTTGTAACCCTCTCATGAGGGAGTGGACTCCTGGATGGCCGGCAGGTACCCCGCCGCGGGTAATGGAGTGGCGTGAGGAGGAGGGGGCGGAGCAGACGTGCCCTGACTCCCTGGGACCCTGAACCTGGCTGGCGCTGGGGCGTTGGGGGCTCTGCCTGGGAGGCACGGAGCCCAGGGCGTGAGGGCCGCTGGCCGGCTGGTCCCCAGGCCCCGCCGCAGAGGCGACGCTCCGCAGGCCCAGCTTGGGCTAGCTCTTGCTTCTCGCCGTGGGACCAGGGGTGGATGGAGTGCGCATGCAGCCGTTTAGGAGCAGGTGAGCTGCAGCCCCCCGGCAGGGACGCTCTGCTCGAGAGGGTCTGTAAGCGCAGCACGCACGCGGTTCCAGAGAGCAAACCTAACGTCGGCCATGGAAGCGTGCCGTGTGTGTGTTGCCTCCGGTGCGGGAGTTGCCGTGAACTGTTCGCCTCCCGTGGTGTTCGGGAAGTGGGTGAGAAGGCCCCCTGGTCTCTATGCTGTAAAGCCGAGGCCTTCGTGGAGCCTCGGTGAGGGCCCGTCGGTGGATTCAGAGCTGAAGAGCCGATCATTTGGGCCCAAGGAAGCTGAGTCCCTCGGAAGTACAGGTAACGAAGACCTGGAAGTCTAGGGAAAACTGCCAGTGCTGCCTAAAATCCATGCTGCAGAGTCCAGTGCAGCTGGCGGTCAGAGGCGCTCCCGCCGGCCGCCGGGTCCAGGGGCCGCCTGGGAACAGTGCCGGCTGCCGTGGGCGCCGCCAGCCTGGCCCCTTCCATCACGCCCGCTGCGAAGGCGGAATCCGTCCAGGCGGGCAAGGCCCCCAGCACACCTGTGAGCAATGGTGAAGTAATTTGAAGATTCCTCTTTTTTGACTGCCAATAACTGGCTATTGTGGAAAGCATTAGTAATAAAAATAACGTGTCAGGTTTGTAAAATACAAATATTTGAGGGCCTTATAAAGACAGAGAAGTAGGCCAGCGGCATGTTCTGAACAGAGAGCTTTACTATTTTACAGAACATGGATACCTCCCCTTCCGTGATGGAGCCGATCCGCTCTCATCTGCGTCTCTCAGAGCTTTGGTCGGCAGAAAGGCCGAGATTCTCATTTTGTAAACGAAGAACTGAAGTCAGGAATAAAGTGGGGAGTGGATGTAGCTCAGTGGTTGAGCACCTGCTTCCATGTGCAAGGTCCCGGGTTCAATCTCTGGTATCTCCTGAAAACAAAAACAAGTGAAAAGACCCACTCCCACTGCGCAGCGGATGCAGCTCTGGTTTTGTGCCTGCTTCCCGTGTACGAGGTCCAGGTCCAATCCCTGGCACCTCCTAAAAAAAATTATTAAAAAAAAAAAGGAAATAAAGGGACTTTGAGCAGACTGGGCTCGGCCCGAGGTTCCTCGTCTCTTCCCGTGTAAATGTCGGTGAAGAGCTCCTGGGCTAGGACTTGCCTCGCGGCTGCGGAAAGCTGGGCGCCAGACCCTCGCGTTCACAGGGAGAAGCCCTGGCTTCTCGAGGTGGACGCACGACGCTGACGTTGTGTCCCTCGAGGTGGCACTGATGAGGTGCTTCACAGATGCGAAAACGCACACGTTCTAAGTGCAATGGGACCGACGAACGCTGACAAATCACACACCCGTGTAACCGCTGCCCCGTCGGTGCGTGGAGGTTTCCCCCAGGCGGTCCCTTTGGCCCCTTGCCCTGTGGTTCTGTCCCTGTTTTTGCCCATTTTGAGCTTCGCCTAAACGGAGCCGCCCAGCTCTGCCCTCTGCTGCGCTCAGCCCCGGGAGGCGCGGCCGGCCGCGGCGTGTGCTGTGGTGTGCGTCGCGCTGTGAGTCAGCGGCTCTTTTTTTTTTTTAAATTGCTGAGTACTTTTCCACTGAATGTGGAATGATTCCTTCACTTTTTGGTGGACATTTGGGTTGTTTCAGTTTTTAGCAGTTTTGAGTGAAGCGGCAGTAAACGTTCGCCTGCGCCTCTCTGTGTGGACGTGTTTGCATTTCTCTCCGGCGGTTATTCAGAAGTGGAATTGCTGGCAGATCCTAAGCGTGTCTTTCACTTTGCCGGAAACGGCCAAGCTGTTTCCGTGGCAGCTGCTCTGCCTGACCCTGTCACCAGTTCCAGTTGTCCCACGCCTTCCCCAGACTTGGCGGTCTCAGTCGCTGTGGCCAGTCCAGTGGCGTGGAGTGCCTCACTGTGTCTAGCGTGCATTTCCTTGCCGACTTGTGGTTGGGAACAGTTACCCGTGCTTTTTGACTATTCGTAGAACTTCTGGTATTAGAAGTGCCTTGCAAGCTGCTGACGTCAGGGCGTTCCCTTGCATTTTCTTCGGGTGAGACAGGACTGATCTCCTCGGGCAGGGGTTGGAAGGCAGCTTCCTCAGGGCAGGCTGGGGGCTGGGCAGGGCATGTGGAGTGGGGCTGGTGCGCGTCTCGGGCTGGGAGGAGGTCCAGGCTCCCCGGGGCAGGCCGCAGGCCGGGCAGGGCAGGCTTCAGTCTGGCTGGTCCCCACCTCAGGGCTGGAGGTTGTTTCACACTCCTGGGGCAGGCTGGAGCTGGATGATACAAGGTGACAAGGCGTGGCCTGGACGGGCAGGCCATGGCAGGCATCTCTGGTGAAGTCTCAGCAGAATTCAGGGTTCAGTGTCTCCATCAGTATCGTCATCATCATCCCATGTGTCTCCATCCCAGTTGTCTGGGTTCCACTCTTTTCCAGTCAGTGCCTTCACTTCAACTGTAGAAACCCTGCGGGGTCGAGTTTTAGTTTCCTTCGTAACTGCACTACTCCTGCAATGGGAGTCTGAGTTTGATTCTCAGATATTTCGAGCCTGTGGCTACAGGAGACAAGATTTTCTTTGAGAGCGCACACAGGAACTTTCACATCACCCGTTCCGGGTTTAAGTTTCAAATTTGAAACCTTTCACTCATCTTTCTTTTGTAACAGTGTCCAGAGTATCTAGGAGGAGCCAGCCAACAGCATTGTACCTTTCACTCCGCAGAACTGTTAAGGTGCTGAGAACACTCTCAGCCAGCTCGCTGCCTCTTACGGGCACGGAGGCGGGAATCGAGCGGTGCTGTTCTGCGGATCTCGCGTGCCAGCTTGCGCCGTGGACTGGTAGCAGCCTCTTCGGTATGGGAAAGGGGGTCGTCAGCACCCTTGAGTCCAGTTAGGGAAGAGAGACGATTGCAAAACTCCCAGAACCACCTCAGACACCCCGTGTTTAAGACTCTGCTCCTCAAGAACCACTCCCAGTACCCAGCTGTATTAGTCAGGGTTCTCTCGGGGAGCAGAACCAACAGGGGATAGCCGTCGGCAGTGAGAGATTTACCAGAGTCGCTCACGCAGCCGTGGGGAGGCACAAGTCCAGGTTCCGCAGGCAGCCCACAACCAGGGGCTGCAGGGAAAGTCCAGTGAAGGTTCTTGACAAGTTCTGGGAGACGTTGGCTCTCCAAAGACAAGCTGGGAAATTCTCTCTCAATGCTGGGATCACTTCCCCTTTTAAGGAATTCAACTGATTAGGTTAAGCGTCACTCATTGCTGATGGCAATCTCCCTGATGGATGTAATTATAACCAGCTCTCTATGATTTACCACTGCAGTAAAGTCAATAGTGACTAAAGTCCATAAATGCCCTTGTATTACAGTTAGCCCAGTGCTTTTTTGACCAAACAACTGGGCACACTTCCCTGGCTGAGTTGACACAATAGCCTAACCATCACACCATGCTTTTTAATTTTCTTAATGTGACATTTGAAGAGCCCAAGTTTTAGATTTTGATGAAGTCCAATTTACTAAATTTTTCTTATATGGCTGGTGCTTTTGATATCCTAATCATTTTTTGCCTTCCCCAAAGTCATGCAGATTTTTCTTCTGGAAATATATTGTTTAGCTTTATGTTTAGGTCAGTGATCCATCATGAATTAATTTTTGTATATGGGGTGGGAAGGGTTGAAGTTCATTTTTTCCCATGCAGCTGTCCATTTGAGGGTGCTGTCCATTTGTTTTCAGCACCATTTGTTGAAGACTCTTCTTTCCTTATTGAATTACATTTGCTCCTCTGTCTTTTTGGAGTCTCTAATTCTGTTCGGGGTGTATTTGTTTCTTCTTATACATTGTCTGGATTACCTTGCAGTTTTATAGTTAGTCTTGAACTCAGATATTGTAAATTCTCCCTCTGTTGTTTTTTCAAGCTTGTTTTGCATTTTCTAATAAGGCCACCAATCCATGAACTTGATGTATCTCTCCATTTATTTAGATCTTAAATTTCTCTCTGTGGTGTTTATAGTTTTCAGTATAGAGCCCTTGAAGTTTTATAATGGAGTGATCATTGATTATTTTTTTATCTAAGACTAGTATATTTTGATGGTCAGCTTGATTGATCTTTAAATGGAGGCCGTAAGCATTGTTATAGAGTGTTTGTTTGTTTGTTTGTTTTTGATACTGGGGCTGGGGATTGGCCGGGCCCTCGCTTGTGGGAAGCTGGTGCTCCACCACGGAGCCACATCAGCTCCCCTGAGTTGGCCTTTTTTTGTTTACCTGTTGTTTGCCTTTGTTTTTAGGAGGTACCAGGAACCAAACCCGGGACCTCCCGTGTGGGAAGCAGGCGCTTAACTGCTTGAGCCACATCTGCTCCTCTATAATATTTACTTTTATGGATCTTGTAGAATCTTCTAGTAGCTGAAAAATCTGTTTGGTATTTTTGTGCTGTCTTTTCTAACTTTGTGGAAGTCTCGGCACAAAAGCAAACAAGCAAAACCTGTCTTCCCTATTTGTAGGAAAAAGTTCATAGCAGCTTTCTTCATAGTAGCCCAAAGAAGAAAACAAGCGAAGCGTGTGTCAGCTGGTAAACACAGACAGCTAGCGGCACGGCCACCCAGGGCCGCCCTTCTCGGCAGTAGGATCGGGGCTTACTACCGAGATGAGCGGCAGTGGGATGCATCTCAGCGTCGTGCGAGTGGCAGAAGCAGACCCAAAGCGACACACGGCTAGCCCGTGTCTGGCATTGCAGGAAAGGCAGCTCGGGGCTGCCTGGGGCGGTGTGCCGGGGAGGTGTGGGGATTGCTGGGCATAACGGATGTGTCGGGTGCTTTACCCTGTGGTGACACAACCGACGACCATTGTCCAAACTCACCGAATGGTTCAGGGGAAAGAGTGAGTGTTAGTGCGTGTAAATCATATCTCAATAAACCCAATTTTAAAAAAGGAAAAGGAAAAAGAGGCGTCAAAGTGATTCACCAGGAAAGAACGGCCTTTACCCCGGATGGCGGCGGGAGCCCCTGGCTCTCTGAGCCTGGGAAAGTGAGGCCCACCCTCCCCCGGAATCCCGCTGGGGCACCCGGCCGCACCTCGTGTTTCCCACTCCTCTCCTTGGCTGCAGGTGCTTCAGTTTCCATTTCTGAACTTTGACTTTCAGCTCCCATGGGTTTGACCACTCATATAATGTGCAATTTTAAAAACCTGCAAAGGACCCTTCCCCCCCCCAAAATTCCCAGGCTAAATGGCAAAGCCAGTGTTCACTTGATTTTTCTGCACGCTGGGTGCCAGTTGTGCTGCAAAAACGTGGCTGCACCTCAGCAGGGCTCGCTGCGAGTCGGCCGCGTGGCCGCCGCTTCCAGGCCAGGGTGGCCGTCGCTGAGTGGGGCGGGGCCCCTGGCAGCCCTTTCCTTCCTCGCTTTCTGCGAGGGCCTCCTGTGGGCAGGCAGCGCGGGTGCCGCGGGCGGGCAGCGTGGGGTGTGGTTCTCCGGGCTGCCAGGTCCAGGGGCATCCCATCCTCCGCCCCACCCAGAGCCGAGACAGCGCTCTCTTCTGTGGTCACTTTCGTCTTGAACCTAACCTCTTTCGCGGTGTCGCTTACAAGGGCATTGGACACAGCCCTTTCGAAAAGTGGCCCTTAAAAGAGGCTCTGGGGGTGAAGCTTCCGGGGAGACTGGGCTTGGTAAGCACCTCGGGGGAGGCAGGGTGTGTGCGGGCACGTGGCGGGCTGCCTGGTTTCGGTGAAGCTCGAGAGCACGCGGGCTCTTCGTGGGATGGAGACTTAGCAGCACTTGGTGAGGTGGGCATGGCTTTGAGGCGGCCACGATCGCCACCTCGGCCGCTCGGCTTTTCTCACCTGACTTTCTGCTCTCCAGGCCCCAGGCGGTGGCTGCGCGTTAGAGGAGCCCTGGGCGACTGGCCCGTTGTGTGCAGTGCCCAAGCTTCCTTTAGCAGTGGAGCATGTGGCCGGCAGTGCCCTGGTGGCTTTGCTGTCCTTTCTCATTCTCCCAGCGGTGCTCAGAAACCACGAGCTGTGGTCCACGCATCTCTCAACGTGCTCGCGTCCTTCCTCGCACAGGGCGGCTTTCTCCAGGCTGCTTAGTATTCTCGAGCCGTCCGGTTTTACAGCTTCTGTTTCTGTGGCTTGTTTGAGGTTAGAAACGACAACAGGGTGTTGGCGCCAAGCTCCCGCCCCATGCCTTCATGTTCCAAGGGAGCCGTGGCCTCCCAGCCGGAAAGTCCACGCCCTGCTGATGGGCCTGTGGCCGAGGCCCGGCAGGGGCCTGCCGCGGGTGGCAGCAGGTGTCCGTGGACGGCCTCGGGGCGCACAAGACTCCTGGCGCCAGGCTCAGGGTCTGGCGGCCCGGCCCAGGGCGTCAGCCCCAGGGGAGCGCACCTTGCCTTTTAAACATAGTGTCCGTTTTCTCAGCAAACCGCAGGGAAAGCCCGCATGCTGCTCCTGCCGGATGGCGCAGCACCAGCGGCCGGCGCCAGTCCAGCTGCCCTTACAGCCCTGTGACGTCTTTAATGCCCTACTTTTGTTATTGTTGCGTATCTTTGTAGAAATGAACTTTTTTTTTCTTACAGTAAAGGGCACAAAATGTTCAACGTAAACGAAAGCAGCCCAAACACAGGAAACCCTAAGAGTAATCTGGGTCACCAGATGCTCACTTGCTGGGGGCGTTTCTTGGCACTCTCTTGTTAAACCTTCTTCCACGTCGCGCTTCACGTTTTCACGCAGATGTGCAGTCGCCTGGGCTTACACACACGTGGCACCTCCGTGGCTGCGTCCCTCCTAACACAGGCTGGGTGCCGCCCGGAGCCCTCGCCTGGTGGCTGCAGCTGTGCAGCCTGCATCTTCCACGGTGCCCTGAGCAGGTGGGACCCAGGGCGGCCTTCCTACACGTGGCCGTGTGGGGAACCAGCACCACGCTCGGCGAGCACGCGACAGCAGACGTGGTGCACGGCGCCGGCGACCGCCGCTGAGCACGCCCCGTCCCGCAGGAAGTTGCGTTTCGTGTCTTTGAGTGTATGAAATGGATATTGGGAATAGTGGATCTCCCTTCAAAAGGCCCTTAGCTCTCCCACACAGGGCCGTGCAGCCCCCTCTCCCCGTGCGCCGACGTGGGGCGTGCTTTCAGAGCGGAGGCCACGGGCAGGAGAGCGGCAGAGGCGCCTCCCCTGGGGCAGGCAGGACACGGGCCCCAGGCCGGCTGCTCCCTTCACGTGCCCCCGCGAGGGCTGGGGTGTCTGGCTGAACCTGGCAGCACCGTGCGCTCGGTGTTTGCTTCCTGCAGGCCCCGCTCCGGCCCTGTGGACTCGCTCCTCCTGCCGGCTCCTCGCGCTGCTCCCTTCTCCGTCCGGGGCCGACCCCTCCCTGCACCTGCCCCTGCTCACCTGCACGTGTCCGCGGCCCCCTCAGGCTCCACGAGGGTGGAGAGCCCGTCCTGCAACGCCCTGTGTCCTCGGCCCCCAGAGCCACCGCTGCCCAGGGCGTTCAGCTAAACGCCCACGACCGAACGGACTGCGAGGGCACCGGGCGGCACGCGCGCTCCAGGCTGGCTGTGCCACCCTGAGCCCTGAGCGCGCCAGTGCGCCCCCGCCTGGCCTCAGGAGGCAGCCGGGAAGCTCTCCAAGGGGGCAGGCGCTGTCCGCCGGGAGAGCCGTGCTCCTGGCGCAGGTCCTCCTGCCAAGAGGCTGCAGCCACCGGCCAGTGGCTGGAAGGCCGCGTGCCGGTCAGGAGCAGCGGCAGCGCAGACCCCTGCCCAGAAGGCTGCGGGGCCACGAGCGCTCTCCGCCTCGCCTCGCGCGGCAGAACCAGGCGCCAGCGCCGGCAGCAGCCCCCAGCGCCGTGAGGTGAGGGCCCGGCAGGCGCAGCGCGGCCCCAGAGGCCTGCGTCCCGGGGGTGCGGGGCGTGGAGCCCGCGGCTGAGGGAAGGGGCAGGGGAAGCCTGGCCGAGGAGGACGGCCTCTGCTGCCTGGGAGCCACGCAGCCCTGGGTCCGCACAGAAAGGAAGGGCCGGAGTGCAGCAGGGGCGCCCGCGTCAGGTTCAGGGGCGGGGCCCGGCCGGGGCGGCACCCCCCAATAGGGCTCTCCGCCGGTGTCGAGCCCCCGGGGCATTTTTGTTGTTCCCTGCTGGGGGTGCTGTGGGGCCTGGTGGGGCGAGTGCTGCTGAGCACCCTGCGGTGCACTGGACGGCCCTTGGTAGAGACCCGGCCGGTGGGCCTCATGAGTGCCCTGCCCGGCTGCGCCCGCGTGGCTCCAGCCCCCGGGCAGCGCGGACTCCGGCGCCCTGAAGGCGCTGCTTCTGCCCAGCAGCTCCAGGATGGCCTCCGTTGAGCTGCCCCCGGCCCTCATGCCCGCGCCTGCAGCCGTTCCTTGGTAGCCCCTGGTCAGAAGCCTTTGGCCAAAAAGGCCACTAGCAGTTCCAGAGAGAGGGAGACAGTGCCTGAGAAGGGACGCTGTGGCGGCGGCCCTCGCCGGGCGGCTCTGGTGGTAAGGAGCGGCTGCCCGCCAGCCTGGAGGCAGGGCGCCAGGAGCTGCAGGTAGCCAGCGCAGGCCCAGCAGCAGGGCGGCGAGGGGGGCCCGGCGCTCAAGCCCACCCCGGGCCTGGGGCGGCGTCTCCGGGCCGACTCCGCGGGGGAAGCAGGGTGAGCAGTGGAGAGGAGGGAAGGTGAGTGAGGGCTCGGGACCGGCGCAGGGGCACCCAGGAGGCAGGTGACCCCCCGGGGCGGAGTGGACAGGAGACACGGCAGGAGGGGCGTCCTGGGAGTGCCGCCCTGCAGCTGAGCACCGGGAGCCAAGGGTGGCACCCGCACCAGGAGAGAGCCGGGGGTGGGCAGCCTCGAGGAGGCGCCACCGGCCAGCCGAGGTAGCGCCCCGGGGCTCGCAGGGGCTGGGGGGTGGGTCAGGGGGCGCTCGTTGCCCCGACCCTGCTGTGCAGGGACCCCCAGCCTGTGGGGTGGCGGTCAGACTGTAGGCACTGGGTGGTCCTGCCTGCTGGCGTGAGGGCGTGGCCGGCGGGGCCGCCTCCGGGGAAGGGGGCTCCCGTCACTTGTGAGGAGGGGCTTCTGGTAGAGTGAGCTCAGGCCAGACTGAACATTCCTTCTCTGAAATTTTTTTCATACTGTTGGCAAGAAATGCAGTGTTATTTAAGAGTGTGCCTTTTTTTTCAATCGAGATTTTTCTGTGACTTGCTCTTTACTGAGTCCCAGCTTTTTCAATGTACATCGAGAGCACCCATCGCCCTGATTCCTGGGGGGGCAGGGGTGGGCAAAACTCTGGCCTGCACTTGTTCTTCCGTTTGACTCTGTTCTGAAAAGCACTGTCCCGTGGTGCTGCTGCAGCGCAGGGAGCCTGGGATTGGCGCGGCCCTCCTGCCTGGCTGGAGGCCGCTGATCCAGACGGGCGGCGGTAGAAGAACCTGGAATTAGAGCCCCGTCCTCAGAAGGACGCCGGCCGCTCCTCGGTGGCTTCTGGCACCCCGCAGAGGTACCGCTGCAGAGGGGCTCTTCCTGTACGACTGTCAGGAGGCGCGGGGTGCGCTCCGGTGGGCTCCCGTGGCAGTGAGGTTTCTTGGGAGAGCCGGTGAAGTGCCCGGGAGGACTTCAGAGTGAGGTGGTGGACACTGGGGCCACACGTCAAATGGACGGGCAGCATCTTGCTCGCTTCCCTTTCTGGAGTAGCTTGGAAAGCTGAGCAGCACTTTAGCCACGGTGGTGGGCAAAGCGGGCAAGACGAGGGCAGCGGGCGCGTGGGCAGGTCCAGGCCGCGCTGGCCCGCGGGGAAGGCGCCTGTCTGAGCAGGTCCTCGTGTCACCTTCGCCTTGTTTGGAGCCCATGCCTACGGAATAACTAGGTTCTAACCTGGCTTTCCACGTCACTGTCCTAGGGATAAAATGTCCTGTTCACGCTGTCCGCACGATACAAGTGATGCATCTCATTCTAAATTAGTAAATCGACCTGCTGTTTTTTAAAGACGTGGATAGGATGCAGCTCCACTGCGCTGCTGAGGCGGCACCGTGGAAAGAGGTGTGGCTCACCTGTCGGCCCCAGGGCAGGTAGGGCCAGAGCCGAGGCTCCTCCCCCAACCTGGTGTTCTCTGCAACACCAGTAATCCTCAGGCTAAGTTGTAGGCTAGGAACAAAGCATCACACGCTAACCGCGCCACCATTTCACAGGCTCTGACATTTCAGTGCTGATAAACCAAAGGAAAAAACCGGAGCTATTCTAATCTAAAACATTTTGCTAAAAGAAGTCTTTGAACTTGAGAACGCTTCTCAGGGCATTTGAATGTCCAGCGGGTCGGTTCTGGCCGTCAGTGGCAGGGCCGGGCGGGGTCCACTGCGGGGAAGGTTCTGGCCGGGTCAGCCTGGCTCAGGTCCGAGGAGGAGCCGCTGCCGCCTCGCGCGCTCAGCACCCTCGCACCTGCGGGGCCGGGAAAGCCAGGAACCCAGCCCGGTGTTTCCGGGTCCATTTCGACAAGTCGGAGGCTGAGCATCTAAGGAAGTGGGGTCTGCCCAGGCCCCGCCCCCACTGACCAGATGAACTTAGGAAAAAGAGGCATTTCCACCTGTGACTTAAATACCTGGGATGACTGGGAAATGCAGGCGTGCGTGTGTGAGCCTGCACCCGTGCGTGGGCCTGCACCCGTGCGTGGGCCTGCACCCGTGCGTGAGCTGCACCCGTGCGTGGGCCTGCGCTGCGGCGACTGGGAGAAATGCTTTTGGCAGCGGAGCTAACCACGCGGCGCCAAAAGGAATGAACTCTGGAGTCACACGACCGCCCAAATAATTGGGCTGGACTTCTGGGAAGGTGGCGGACTATAGGGCATGGGGCTCTTCTCTCTAAAAAAATAGCCAGTGGACAGGCAGAGATGGCCTGGAAAAAAATCCAGGGCTTAGGACACCAGGAGAAGGCTGGACTGACCCAGGAGAGATGGATGAAGGAAAAGAATCGCAAAAGACAAAACTGAGCTCCCAGCTGCAGCTGCTGCTCTGGCACCTTCCTGCCCTGTAGACACCTTAGAATTCTCAGGCCTCCGGCAGGGGCTACAAAGGGGGCCCCAGGGACCCACATCCCAGGATCAGGGGGAGAGGGACGAAGTGTAAGGCTGACTCAGCCTCTGACCCCCAAGTCTGTGTCCCAGGGGCCCTTCCAGGCTGGGGCCCCTTCCAGGCTGGGGGCAGGCCACACCACTGTTTGCCTTGGAGCCAGCGAGGGGCTGAAAGACCCTGGATTAAAGAGCTCCGACCCTCCCAGGCTCCCTCTCTGCTGACCTGGACTGGTGGTTGAGGACACAGCGGGGAGTGAAAAAGGGAGGGGGCTGCCGGCCAGGCTGGGGGGCTGCCCTGGGGAGGCTTGAGCTCCGAGGCTCTCGGCCTCCAGGCAGGACCCTCCGTCACTTTGATCTTGTCCGTGTTGCAGCAAACACCCTCCAGCCAGGCGTGGGACTGAGGGCTGCCGAGGAGCGCCGTCTGCTGGTGGACCAAGGAGGTGCATGTGGGGGAATCAAGCGAGAGGCTCTTTCTGGCCTTTACAGCCCCCTCCCCAAGACCCCTGGAAGAGGGTCTGCATCCCACTGTGGGTCCAGGGCCCAGTTTTGAGCAACTGACAGGGACAGTCTTAATCAGAACAGGATGAACCAAGAATCAAAGAACAGCAGTTAACACACAGCCTCCCGCCACCAAATCCCTGCAAGAGAGAGAAAGTGAGCATCTGAGTACACTCACCATCCTGATCAGATGCCTGCCTGTCAGCCAAAATTATAAGAAAATGGGAGATACCCTGAAGGGAGAAATAGACGTCTCTCCTGTCGTTGTTGGAGACTTCAAAAACACCGCTGACGTCGTTAGGTAGAACAATTGGACAGAAGACGAACAAGGAAACAGAGAACTTGAGTAATATGATAAGCTAGACCTAACATATATACAGAACGCTGCACCCAAGCTCAGCAGGTTCCACATTCCTCTCAAGTGCCCATGGATCTTTCTCCAGGATGGACCATGTTATGTCACAATGCAGCTCTCAGTAAATATAAAAAGACTGAAATTATCCAAAGCACCTTCTTAGGTCAGAATGGAATGAAGCTGGAAATCAATAGTGGACAGGAAAGAGGTAAATTTGCAAACATGTGGAGGATAAACGACATCCCTAAATAAATAATCAGTGAGTCAAAGAAGAAATTGCAAGTGAAATCATAAAATATGTTGACAGAAATGAAAATGAGAACACAGCTTATCAAACCTTATGGGATACAGTGAAGGCAGTTTTGAGAGGGAATTTTATAGTCCCAAACGCCTATATTAAAAAAAGAAGAAAGAGCTTAAATGAAAGATCTAACCGAAGTACTGGAGAAACTAGAGAAACAACAGGAAACCAATCCCATAACAAGCAGAAGGAAAGAAAGAATAAAGTTTAGAGCAGAGGGAGCAGCTGTGGCTCAAGTGACAGGGCTTCCACCTACCATATAGAAGGACCAGGTTCCATCCCTGGGGCCTCCTGGTGAAAAAGAAGAGAAAGCTGCTTGTGCGGCGGGCCAGTGCCCACGTGGTGAGCCAGTGTCCACGCAGGTGCCCGCGTGGTGAGTGCTGAGTGCCCGCGTGGTGAGCCAGTGTCCACGCAGGTGCCTGTGTGGTGAGTGCTGAGTGCCCGCGTGGTGAGTGCTGAGTGCCCGCGTGGTGAGTGCTGAGTGCCCGCGTGGTGAGCCAGTGTCCATGCAAGTGAGTCACACAGCAATGTGATGACACAACAAGAGACAGACAAGGGGAGAGTCAAGGTGAAGTGCAGCGGAGACCAGGAACTGAGGTGGCACAGCTGACAGGGAACCTCTCTCCACATCAGAGGTCCCCAGGATCAAATCTCAGTGAATCCTAGGGGGAAAAAAAGAAGACCAAAAGAGAAATAGATACAGAAGATCATACAGTGAATGGATACAGACAGCAAAAACAGCAGGGCGGGCGGGGGGGGGGGGGGGGAGGGAGTAAATAAATAGATCTTCAAAAAATAAGAGCAGAGGGAAGCAGATGTGGCTCAAGCAGTTGAGCACCTGCTTCTCCCATGGGAGGTTCCAGGTTCAATTTCTGGTGCCTCCTAAAAATAAAACAAAAACAACAAGACAAATGAAAAAAGATTAGAGCATTATTAAATGAAATTGAGAACAACAACAAAAAAAATAGAGAAAACCAAAAGCTGGTTCTTTGATAAAATTGACAAACCTCTAGCTAGACTAACAAAGTAAAAAAGAGAGAAGATGCAAATAAATATAATCAGAAATGAAAGGGGGAAAGTTATGACTCACTCCACAGAAATAAAAAGGATAAGAGGATATGATGAGAAACTGTATGTCAACAAACTAGGCAACCCAAATGAAATGGACAAATTCCTAGAAATGCACAAACAACCTACACTGACTCAACAAGAAATACAAAAAAACAACCAATCATATTTAATGAGATTGAATCAGTCATCAAGAATCTCCCAACAAAGAAAAGTCCAGGACCAGATGGTGTCACAGTGAGTTCTACCAAGCATTTCAAAAATAATTAACGCCCATCCTGTTTAAACTCTTCCAAAAATTTGAAGAAGAGGGAAAATTACCGAACACATTTTATGAAGCCAGCAGCATCCTAATACCAAAGCCAGATAGAGATACTAAAAGATAGAGATACTAAAAGATACTAGATAGAGATACTAGATAGCCAGATAGAGATACTAAAAGATACTAAAATTACATCCAATCTCTGTAATGAACAAAGATGCAAAATTTCTCAGCAAAATACTAGCAAATAGAATCCAACAACATATTACAAGACTTATACATCATAACCAAGTGGATTTATTCCTGGTACGCAAGACTGGTTCAACATAAAAAAATCAGTCAACGTAATATACCAGATTAACAAATTGAAGGAAAAAAACCCATGATCATCTCAATTGATGCAGAAAAGACATTCAACAAAACCCAGCATCCTTTCTTGATAAAAGCACTTAGTAAAGTAGGAATAGAAGAAAAATTCCTCAGTATGCTAAAAAGCATATAGGAAAAAACCACAGCCAACATCTTACTCCATGGGGAAAGGTTGAAAGCTTCCCTCCTAGACTGGGAGAAGACAAGCACGCCCGCTGTCACCACTGTCATTCAGCATTGTACTATAAGTTCTAGCTAGAGTTAGATAAGAAAAAAAATGAAAGGCATACATATAGAAAAAGAAAGTAAAACTCTCACTATTGGTGGATGACATGATCCCACATTTAGAAAATTCTGAAATGTCTACAACAGAGCTACTTGAGCTGATAAGTGAGTTCAGCAAAGTGGCAGGATACAAGATCATGCAGAAATCAGTAATGTTTCTGTTCACTAGTATTGATCAATCTCGGGGGGAAATTCCATTTACAATAGCAACAAAAAGACTCAAATACCTAGGAATCAATTTAATCAAAGAAGTACAGAACCTATATGCAGAAAACTACGAAACAGTGTTAAGAGAAATGAAAGAAACCTAAACAAATGGGAAGTCATTCTGTGTCCATGGCCTGGACCGAGTATCACGTGGTGGTGAGTGCACAGCACTGCAATGATGCTCAAATTACACACTTCGGATAGATTGTATGGTGTGTGAATGTATCTCAGTACGTCTGCTGAACAAATAGTTGTGCAAGAATAACCAGAAATAACAGCTTTGTACACCAGGGGAAACAGAGATTGAAAGGTGAAGAATTTTCTTGTTTACTTGTTTGCCTGTTTTTTGTCTATTAATGTTACTATTGAAATAATGAAAATGCTCTAATAATGACTGAAGTGATGAATTCACAACTATGTGATTATACCAAATACCACCGATTATACCCTCTGGATGAATTGTATGCTTTATTAATATTTACCAATAAAATTGATTTGTTTAAATGCATTAAAAAAAAAAACAACTAATTGTGCTGAGTGAAAGAAGCTAGACCAAAAAAAGTCTACACTGTATCACTCCATTTATACAAAACTAGAAAAGGCCAGCTGATCTCCAGTGGCAGAGGAGGGACCAGTGGTGGCCTGGGCGGGAGGGGCTGGGGGAGCACGGTTGCAAAGACCATGAGCAGACTTCGATGAGGGGCTGGAGAGGGAGTCTCGACTGGGGGGTGGGTCCCTGGGCCCACACAGGTGTCACAGCTTGTCAGAACTGTCCTTTTGTCCTTTTAAGTATGTGCAGTTTACTCTATGCCAGTTAACCTCAGTGGAGCTCTTTGTAAAAAGGGGTGCTTCCAGGCCAAGACAGGTTGAGGGAGCAGGGCTTGAGCGCTGGAGGCAGGCTTGGCGCCACCTGCTCGTTTTGCTTCTCTGAGCCTCAGCTTAAAGATTGTCACGTTGCGTAAACGAGGCCGCGTCCAGGTGGAAAGCACGCGCTCGTGAGTGGTAGCCGCCAGTAGATATTGACGTGCACTGTTATTTTCCTAAAATATTTTGATCACGTCTTTTTCTTGCAATTAAATTGAAGTGTTATTAAATTACCAAAAGAAAGAATCATGGCTTTTATAAACCATGTCATCTGTGGCATTTGTCATGATGTACGTAATTAGTACTGCTTGGCTGAAAAACAAGAAGTGTGTAGCTTGTCAGGTGCAGTATTTCACACCTGGTGTCTTAGCGGATCACGGCACCCGGCTGGCGGCTGGGCCTCCGCGTGGCTGGGCCAGTGGATGTCACTTTTTGAACCTGTTTATCTTCACTCCATTTGTTAGCCGTGATCCTTGATTTTAAAATTGGAAAATTATCTCTTAAATCACTTGACTTTTTTAGAAGTGATTATCTCGTAAGTCACTTGAACCTGGGACCTTGTATATGGGAAGCTGGTGCTCAACCACCGAGCTACATCAGCTCCCCTGAGTTGATTTTTTCATTTGTTTGCTTGTTGTTGTTGTTTTTAAGATTTATTTATTTATCCCTCTCTCCCCCATTGTCTGTCCTCTCTGTTCATTTGCTGCATATTCTGTGTCTGCTTGTATTCTCATTAGGCAGCTCTGGGAACCAATCCGGACCTTCTGGAGTGGGAGAGAGGCGATTGTTCTCTTATGCCACCTCAGCTCCATGGTCTGCTGCGTCTCTTATTGTCTCTCTTCTGTGTCTTTTTTTCTTGTATCATCTTGCTGCACCAGCTCTCCTCCACAGGCCAGCACTCCACGTGGGCCAGCTGGCCACACAGGCCAGCTTGCCCCTACCAACAGGCCCTGGGCATCGAAACCTGGACCTCCTATGTGGTAGATGGGAGCCCAACTGCTTGAGCCACATCCACTTCCCTGCTTCTTATTTGTTTTCAGGAGGCACCGGGAACCGAACTTGGGACCTCCCATGTGGGAAGCAGGTGCTCACCCGCTCGAGCCACATTCACTCCCCGACCTGATGTTTTAAGTTACTTGTCCCTTTACTGCTTTCTTGGCCTTTGGCAAACCTTTTATCTTTTTTTTTCCTCTTCTCCTTCCCCTTCCCCACTCTGCTGTCTGTATCCATTTGCTGTCTGTATCCATTTGCTGTCTGTATCCATTTGCTGTATGATCTGTATCTGTTTCTCTTTTGTCTTCTCTTCCCGTCTTTCTCCTCTAGGATTCACAGGGATTCGATTCTGGGGACCTCTGAGGTGGAGAGAGGTTCCCTGTCGCCTGCGCCACCTCAGGTCCTGGTCTCTGCTGCTCTTCACCTTGACTCTCCCCTTCGTATCTTTTTTGTTGCATCGTCATCTGGCTGCGTGACTCGCTGGCACGGGCATTGACTCACTGCGCAGGTACTCGGTTTGCTGCACAGGCACTCGGCTGACCACAGGGGCACTGGCCCACCGCGCGGGTGCCCACAGGGGCACTGGCTCACCACGCAGGCACACTTCCTCTTCTGTTTCACCAGGAGGCCCCGGGGACTGAACCCGGGTCCTCCCGCGTGGTAGGTGAAGCCTTATCGCTCGAGCCACGTCTGCTTCCCTTTCTTTTCTCTTTAATGTTACTTTATGTGGTTTTGACTTCATCTCAAGAAACCTTTTCCACTGCATGTCCTCGAAAAGGGATGGTCTTGAAAGCTTTACTCATCTGCATGTGCTTGGGTCTAATTTTAAAGATAGGCTGCAAGACTGTATGGTGTGATGTTAGAGGAGCCACTGGAAATGGTTTGCGTGGCTGCACCCGCAGCCGGGAGCACACCCAGTGGCAGCGAGCGAACACGCCGGCGGTGGCTGTGCGGGAGAAGGTGGGAAGTTCCACCTCTCACCCCTGCAGCGTTCACCAGTTTTATGTATATAATGAGCCATTCAAGGAAAGGAACTGCCAGCTGGTGGTGGGCAGTGGGGGGCACGGGCGGTGGGGGGCGCCGGCCCGGAGCCGAGTGCACAGGTGCCCTGCACCTTCCATTTTCCTCTGCGCAGGTGGCGCAGGTGACGAGGCTGAGGACGGCTCCTTCCCTCAGCTTCCGTGTAAAAGCCCACACCGCCCTCCTGACCTTTCTATTCTGAGTGTCCTTACCTTCTCCCTTAAAAAACAAAGAATGAGGGGTAAACAAGTGCAGGCGTGGTTAGGAAACGATGCGGGTTCTGGGTAACCACGTCAGGCTCCTGGAACAGAGCTGCTCTACAGACGAGCCTGGCAGCTTCTGAGGGGGGCTGAGGGCCCCGGAGAGACGCAGGCAGGCCCTGCCCGGGGGGCTCCCGCAGGCGTCCCAGGGCCGCCCTCCATGCAGACGCCCCAGCAGGCGGCCGGTCCCTCAGCACCACCGAGACCCCTGCGTGCCCAAGCCCAGCGTCGGCCACGCGGCCGCGTCCACCCCAGCCCGCCTCCCAGGCGCTGAGCTTGCTAAAGCCGCTCCCTCCTGTCGGACGGCCCCCCTGGCACCCGAAGCCTGACACCTCCTCCAGCCTGGCGGCCCCAGCCCCAGCCGCTGCCCGCTAAGGCGGGGTGACCGGGGCGGGGGGTGGATTGCAGGGACACCAAGGACGGGCAGGAGCAGATCATAGCAGGCGCCGCCAGGAGGACGGCGAGAAGCCCGCCCCGCCCCGTCCTGCGTGGGTCTCCCCCGGAGCGCGGACGTCACGTGGCGCTCACCGGACACACCTGCAGGGGCTGGCAGGCGGCCCAGGTCAGACAGAGGAAAGGAGGAGATGGCGCCGACCGAGAGATGAGCGTGTCAGGGGGCCCGCGCGGTCGCCGCCACCGCGCCTGCACGCCCAGCTGAGGCCACGCGGCCGCTGTGGCACAGGCTGTCGTGCCCTACACGTGTGTGGGTACACACGCGATGCTGCTGGGGGTCCCCGGCACAGGTGTGCTCGTCAGCGCAGCCTGCCTTTGGCTCCTCCCGTCCCCCGCGGGCCCCTGCCTTGCCTGCAGCTGGCTCCCCCCTCCTGGAGAGCGGCTCGCAGGTGCGGGAGAGCTTAGCCTCTGTCCTGCCCGAGGTCCACCGCCCGCCTTCAGGCCACCTGTCTGGGCCGTTCCGCTTTCTGAATCCAACCCTGGAAGGACATGAGCTGGGTGGTAGGACCGGCTGGAAGCGGTGCCGGCAGCCGAGGGGTTGGAGCTGCCCTTGGGGAGGGGCCTGGCTGCAGATGGCGGCGGGGGAGTGGGAGGCTGTGCAGGAGAGTCACGCGGCCCTGCCCGGAGGGCGCCGGCAGGATGGGGCCCTCGACGTCGAGACTCGGCGGGGGCAGGTGCTCATTTCCGCAGGGGGCAGGTCAGGAGCCTGGCCAGGGAGGGGTCCAGAGAGGACCTGCGCTGGCCTGAGGCGGCAGCCGGCTTGGCCGTGAGGCCCCCGGCCCGGCCAGGGCGCGAGCAGTGGCCCCAGCGTGTGCCAGGTGTGTGGTGCGCAAAACCAGACCCCCGGTCCCGCCTTGACTCAGTGACGCGCACACAGGAAGCACGTGATGGGCTGGGCAGGGGAGGAGTGCGCGGTCGGGGTCGGGCCGGCGGGGAGGGGTCCCACCGAGGAGGGGCCCTGAGCCGGGTGGGCGCCCGGGAGCGGGGCCTGTGCGGGCGGTGGGGGCCCTGGGCGGGCTCCCGGCTTGGAGGGAACGCCTGCAGGACGAGGCTGGGGTGCTGTGGGTGCTCTTCATAGTGTGAGGAGGTCCCTCGTCCTCGTGTGCTGACGTCTTTGTCACGGCCGGGTGTTGGCTTTGGCCGAGGGCCCTTCCGGGAGCCGCTGGGATCGTGGGTTCCGTGATGGGATTTGGCTGTGCTTGGTCCTGGTGTAGAATTCTTTTTAGTACATTGCTAGGTTGATTTGCTAATATTTGAGGAGTTTTACACCTAGTTCATGAGGGATACCGGGCCGTCGTTTTCTTTCTCGTTTCTTTGTTTTTTGGGCACTGTTCTTGTCTGGTTGTGGCATCTGAGTAATGAGCGCCCTCTTTTCTTTTCTAGAAGAGATGGTTACAGTTAATGTTAACTTTTCTTTAAGGGTTCGATAGAATTCTTCAGTGAAACCATATGCCTGGAGATTACTTTTCAGGGAGCTTTGTAATTACAAGTTCAATTTTTTGGTGATCGTAGAATTTTTCATTCTGGCACATTTCCAGGCCCTGGCCCTTCTCGCCCACTGAGCGGGGAGTGTGAGGTGGTCCCACGCTCCAAGCCTTCCTGCCCGTTCATTCCCAAAACGGGTCCCTTCGCCTTTGTGGGTGGGGGCGGGGTGGTGCCGCGCCTGCCAAAGGGGCCCTGCTGTCCCGGGCCGGGGACGTGGGTGCCAGCTGTCCCGCACCACTCCCCTCCCGCCTTGCCAATCCAGGCGGGGCCAAGGCTCAGCTGAGCACTGGCCTTGGGGACAGCTCCGTGGCGGGAGGCCCAGAGCCCACTCAGTCCCATGGGGGACAGCAGGTCACCGCCTCTTGGCCGCTGCCACCGCCCGATGGCTGGAGCTGGGCCTCTGCCGGGCGGGGTTGGGGGATCGGCCCCTGCTAGGCCTGCTGGCACTGGGCGGAGGAAGAGGAGGGGGCCGCCTGCTTCTGCGGCAGGGCGGGGCCCGCCAGCTCTGCCCTCTGAGGCTGCGAGGTGGCGTGAGGGGAGGGCATGGGGCAGCTTTGCCGCTGGCCTGTGTGGAACGCATGTTGTCGCCAGGCCCCCTGCCCCCGCTGCGGCAGGGCACACGGGCGCTTCTTGGACTCCCGTCTGCCCGTGGTGGCTCTGGGCTGGGGCATCGGCAAGAGCAGCCCAGGACGTACGTCCGGCTCCTTGAGGCCCCACGGCCAAGCTGCCTGCCGTCGTCCACCTTCTGGAGTCTTCCTACCATGCTGCGTCCAGGCGTTTCGGCTGCAGGACGTGTGCCCAGGTGGGACGTGGGGGGCCCGGCCCGCCCTCGCCTTGGCCCGGCTGCCCGCCCTGTCAGGGCCAAGACTCACTCTCGTTTCCCAGCCTGCCCTGGCATGCAGCAAGGCACCCGCAGCAGAGCCGGAGCGCGGCTCCTCTCTGGGCGTCCCTGGTGTGAGTGCTGGCGCTGGGTATTGGCCGACAGCGGTTCATCTGCGTCACCCAGGCCGTCTCTCCACCTGCCTGGGCGGATTTGTCCTGGGCCGGGACCCAGATGCCCCCGACATGCCGTCCTCTGCTCTCCTGCCTTCCCTTTGGGTTTTTGATCCTAGGTGGCCCCCGCGAGCAGCCAGGTGGGCTGTGGCCCCCTCCCTCGGGCTGGGCGGGCCGTGGCCACCTCCCCTTGGCCAGGCGGCTGTGTCCATCTGCTCTTGGCCAGGGCTTCCCCGCTGACTGTGCACATTTGGCCCTTTCCTGGTAAAGGATATTCTGGGGGTCGTGTCTGCCCCAGGTCACGTGGGCACAGCCCCCCTTAGCTGAGCACGTGGCCTCTGCGGGGGGACAGCCCTTCCTGGCTTTCCCCGAGCTGCGGCCTTCCTCCTGCTTTCCGAGCGTGCGCCCCCCCTCCTGCTCCCCTCTGCGTCGAGGCTTCCTGCAGGCCTCCCCCTCTTTTTCCGTGGAATGGCAGTGGGGCCTCTACCCCTTCGACAGCCACCGCTTCTTCTGAGCCCTTCCGGACGGCCTGAGTCACGAGACACAAGGGTGTCAGGATGCTGAGCTGCTCATCAGGCGGCGAAATCCTTCCGCGCAGGGCAGGGTGGGGCGAGGGGGGGCGCCCGGCGCATCTAACCGCTCTGGTCTCGCCGCCCCTCCAGGTCGCTCCGAGCACCATGCCGCGCCTCCCCGGGAAGCCTGCCTGAAGCGCCGGGCAACGGCCAGGCCCGCCCGCGGCCCAGCATGGCGAAGGCGCGGCTGCTGCGGCTGTGGCTGGCCGCGGGCTCCGTGCTGACGCTCCTGCTCATCATCGCCTACTGGGACAGCGTGGGCACCGCCCACTTCTACCTGCACACGGCCCTGTCCGGGCCGCGCGCGCCGGGGCGGGAGCAGGGGCGGGCGCTGGCGGCGGACGTCGACGCCTTCCTGGACAAGCTCCTCGGCCCCGGCAGGAAGCAGGGCGGCCTCCCCGGGAGGAAGGCCGAGTGGCCCCTGGCGCCGGCCTCCGCCAAGCCCGCGCCGGGCAAGCTGGAGGAGAACGTGAGGGGCTATGACTGGTCCGCGCACGGCGCCACGCAGGGCCCAGGCCAGGGCCAGCTGCAGGCCGAGAGGCGGCGCGTGCTGCGCGACTTCTGCGCCAACTCCAGCCTGGCCTTCCCCACCAAGGAGCGCGCCTTCGACGACATCCCCAACCACGAGCTGAACCACCTCATCGTGGACGACCGCCACGGGGCCATCTACTGCTACGTGCCCAAGGCCGCCTGCACCAACTGGAAGCGCGTGATGATCGTGCTGAGCGAGAGCCTCCTGGACCGGGGCGCCCCGTACCGGGACCCGCTGGACATCCCCCGCGAGCACGTGCACAACTCCAGCACCCACCTGACCTTCAACAAGTTCTGGCGCCGCTACGGCAAGTTCTCCCGCCACCTTATGAAGGTCAAGCTGCAGAAGTACACCAAGTTCCTCTTCGTGCGGGACCCCTTCGTGCGCCTCATCTCCGCCTTCCGCAGCAAGTTCGAGCTGGAGAACGACGAGTTCTACCGCAAGTTCGCCGTGCCCATGCTGCGGAGGTACTCCAACCTCACCAGCCCGCCCGGCTCGGTCAGCGAGGCCTTCGGCGCAGGCCTGCGGGTGTCCTTCGCCAACTTCATCCAGTACCTGCTGGACCCCCGCACGGAGCAGCCGGCGCCCTTCAACGAGCACTGGCGGCAGGTGTACCGCCTCTGCCACCCCTGCCAGATCGACTACGACTTCGTGGGCAAGCTGGAGACGCTGGACGAGGACGCGGCCCAGCTGCTGCGGCTGCTCAAGGTGGACGGACTCCTGCAGTTCCCGCCCAGCTACCGGAACAGGACGGCCAGCAGCTGGGAGGAGGACTGGTTCTCCGGCATCCCCCTGGCCTGGAGGCAGCAGCTCTACAAACTCTACGAGGCCGACTTTGTCCTCTTCGGCTACCCCAAGCCCGAAAACCTGCTGCGGGACTGAAAGCCTCAGGGCAACATTTTGAAAAAGGGACTTGTGTCACTGCTCTGGAACTGAATGGAGGGGCCACTGTCCCGACACCGTCTTCCCAACAGTGGAGCGGTCACTTCCCATGACTTTTTTTCTACGGCTCAGTTTCCTTCCCAATTTGACCCACTGCAGATTTCCAAAACGCTCTTGTCAGCGAGGCAGTTCGAAGACGTGGAGTTGGCCCCACTCCTTTTTTTTAAACCTACGATTTTGCAGTCTGTCGACTCCGCTGCCCACGTCCACTGAGTACTGTGTTCATATTGTTTTTAAGATTAATATATTTCAGATATTTAATATGAAACGTGGAGAAGGAAATGCTGGAGTAAAGCGTCGCACCTGCTCCTCTGCCTGTGCCTCTGGTTATTCTGGTTGGGCCGCGAGTGTGTGTCAGAGAGTGTGTCAGTGAGTGTGTTAGCATGTCAGCGAGTGTGTCAGCAGTCACGTCAGCGAGCTTGTTAGCATGTCAGCAAGTGCATCAGCAAGTGTGTCGGTGAGTGTGTCAGCATGTCAGTGTTAAAGAGCATGTTGGCGAGTGCATCAGCAATTGCATCAGCAAGTGTGTCAGTGTCGAGCGTGTTAACACGTCAGCCAGTGTGTCAGCACATTAGAGAATGTGTCAGCGAGTGTGTCAGCGAGCATGTTAGCAAGCATGTTAGTGCGTCAGCATCAGTGTTAGCGAGTGCGTCGTGTGTCAGCGAGTGTGTCAGCATGTCAGCGAGCGTGTCAGTGTGTCAGCCAGTGTTAGCATGTTAGCGAGTATTAGCGTGTGTGAGCATGTTAGCAAGCGTGTCAGCCAGTGCGTCAGCCAGCACGTCAGTGTGTCAGTGAGCAAGTCAGCGAGTGTGTCAGCCAGCATGTCAGCAAGTGTCAGCATGGCAGCATGTCACCCTGTGTGTCACCCTATGTCAGCATGTCACCCTGTGTCAGTGTGTCACCAAATGTGTCAGCACATCAGCAAGCATGTCAGCCAGCACGTCAGCGTGTTAGCCAGCATGTCAGCGAGCGTCAGCATGTCACCCTGTGTCAGCAAGCATGTCAGCAAGTATGTCAGTGTGTCACCAAACGTGTCAGCATGTCAGTGTGTCAGTAAGCATGTCAGCCAGCCTGTCAGCGTGTCAGCGAGCCTGTCAGCAAGTGCATCAGCCTGTCAGCCTGTCACCTGCGTGTCAGCCAGCATGTCAGCATGTCAGCGAGTGTGCTAGTGTGTCAGCGAGCGTGTCGGTATGTTACCCTGTGTGTCAGCCAGCATGTCAGCAAGTGTCAGCATGGCAGCATGTCACCCTGTGTCAGTGTGTCACCAGATGCGTCAGCATGTCAGCCAGCATGTCACCCAGCACGTCAGCGTGTCAGCCAGCGTGTCAGCATGTCAGCGAGCATGTCAGCATGTCACCCTGTGTCAGCAAGCATGTCAGCAAGTGTGTCAGTGTGTCACCAAACGTGTCAGCATGTCAGTGTGTCAGCATGTCAGCCAGCATGTCAGCGTGTCACCAAGTGTGTCAGATGTCAGCGTGTCAGCGAGCCTGTCAGCAAGTGCATCAGCATGTCAGCCTGTCAGCCAGTATGTCAGCCTGTCAGCATGTCACCTGCGTGTCAGCCAGCATGTCAGCATGTCAGCGAGTGTGCTAGTGTGTCAGCGAGCGTGTCAGCATGTCACCCTGTGTCAACGAGCATGTCAGCAAGTGTGTTAGTGTGTCACCAAACGTGTCAGCATGTCAGTGTGTCGGTAAGCATGTCAGCCGGCATGTCAGCGTGTCACCAAGTGTGTCAGATGTCAGCGTGTCAGCGAGCCTGTCAGCAAGTGCGTCAGCCTGTCAGCCAGTATGTCAGCCTGTCAGCATGTCACCTGCATGTCAGCATGTCAGCGAGTGTGCTAGTGTGTCAGCAAGCGTGTCAGTATGTCACCCTGTGTGTCAGCGAGCATGTCAGCAAACATGTTAGCATGTCAGTGTGTCAGCGAGTGTGTTAGTGTGTTAGTGAGCATGTTAGCAAGTGCATCAGTGTGTCAGCGAGTGTGTCAGCCAGCGTGTCAGCGTGTCAGCATGTGCGCTAGTGTGTGAACGAGTGCTGCAACACAGGCACCTCGGCCGCGGGAGGGCTGCCTTCTGAGTCTATCAGGAAGGGGCTGCGCCAGGGGCGGGGCCGCCCGGTGGCTCTTAGGGTGTCGGTCTGCACCGAGTTGAAGACGACCTGGGCTTGGAGGTCAGGGTCACGCAGCGGGCTCCACCCCCGGCTCCACCCCCGGCTCCACCCCCGGGCTCCTCCCCAGGCTCCTCCCCTGGGCTCCATCCCCCGGGCTCCACCCCCGGGCTCCTCCCCGGGCTCCACCCCCGGCTCCACCCCCGGGCTCCTCCCCCGGCTCCTCCCCCGGGCTCCATCCCCCGGGCTCCACCCCCGGCTCCACCCCCGGGCTCCTCCCTGGGCTCCACCCCCGGGCTCCTCCCCCGGGCTCCATCCCCCGGCTCCACCCCCGGCTCTACCCCCGGGCTCCATCCCCCAGCTCCACCCCCGGCTCCTCCCCCGGCTCCTCCCCCGGCTCCACCCCCGGCTCTACCCCCGGGCTCCATCCCCCAGCTCCACCCCCACCCCACCGCCGGCTCCACCCCCGGGCTCCACCCCCGGGCTCCTCCCCCCAGCTCCACCCCCGGCTCCACCCCCGGGCTCCATCCCCCGGGCTCCACCCCCGGCTCCACCCCCGGGCTCCTCCCTGGGCTCCACCCCCGGGCTCCTCCCCCGGGCTCCATCCCCCGGCTCCTCCCCCGGCTCCACCCCCGGCTCTACCCCCGGGCTCCATCCCCCAGCTCCACCCCCGGCTCCTCCCCCGGCTCCTCCCCCGGCTCCACCCCCGGCTCTACCCCCGGGCTCCATCCCCCAGCTCCACCCCCACCCCACCGCCGGCTCCACCCCCGGGCTCCACCCCCGGGCTCCTCCCCCCAGCTCCACCCCCGGCTCCACCCCCAGGCTCCTCCCCGGGCTCCTCCCCCGGGCTCCTCCCCCCAGCTCCACCCCCGGCTCCACCCCCAGGCTCCTCCCCGGGCTCCTCCCCCGGGCTCCATCCCCCAGCTCCACCCCCACCCCACCGCCGGCTCCACCCCCGGCTTCACCCCGGGCTCACCCCCTGGGCTCCACCCCCCGACGCCCCCACCGCCCGCTCCACCCCCCGGCCCCACCCCCGTCTCTACCCCTGGCCCCACCGCGGGCTCCACCCCTGGCTCCCCCCCCCCCCCCCGGCCTCCACCCCCGCCCTCCCCTTAGCTTACACTTTAAACCGTGAGGGGAGCAGGGACGGTGGGGGATTTATCACGAGAGTAAACCTGAGGTCGGCGGACGCGCCACCCATGTGCTGTTCTCCCCCACGGCCTGGTTCGCGGCTGGCGTTCGACTCCAGGCGGTCAAGGGAAGGAGGGGCCTGACGTCCTGGGTCGAGGTGGACGGAGCCTGCCTTGGTGGACGTGCCTGTGCCAGTTCCGGAAGGCTCCGGGGAAGGCTCTTCCCCAGCCCCTGGCTGCTGACCCGGAACCAGTGAGACCGTGTGCGCCCTCCCTGTGCGGCGGGTCAGTCTGTGCTGTTTGCTGACCGCTGGCTCAGCTCCTGGAGACCTGGCGCTGCCAGTCGGAACGCTGCACCCTCGCGACAGGGTGTGCAGCCCGTGACCATGGCAGCGTGGCCTCGTGGCCACAGCGGGCAGCCCCATAGTCATGGTGATGTGGCTTTGCCACCACTCGTGGAGCTCTGTGGTCCAGCGTCGTGGCCTCGCGGTCCCTGCGTCGCGGCCTCACGTCCCCTTGGCCCATGGCTCCTGCTGTCCCAGGGCCCGGGTGCGCCTGCAGCTTTGGAGCCGGTGGCGCCTGGGAGCTAGCTGGCCCTGCGGCCTGGGTCCACGCAGCGCCTGACGCCACGCGCAGCCCTTCCCGACGCGCCCCTCCTTTGCACACAGCTGGCAGCCGAGACGGCCGACGCGAGCAGCCCGGCGCGCCGCCCTCTCTCTGGCCGCCGCCCCTTCGAGGCCCGCGCTCCGCTCCCCTCGCCTGAGGCCTGGCCTCCGCGCCTCGTGCTGGCCTCCGGGGCCCGCGTGGGGAAGGCTGCTCTGCCTTCCCGGAGCAAGGGCGGGCGGCCCCCCCGGGCCAGCGGGTGACGGCCTCGGGACCAGGCCCGGAGGAGGGGGTGGGGAGGGCCGCCGGGGCAGGGCGCGTCCACGCGGGGCTGGAGGCCGGGACGTGGCCTCTGAGGCGGAGCGCACGGCAGCCGCCAAAACGCGCGGCGCGTCCTGAACCTTCCCCGGGAAACACGCCGTATAAGCACGCGGGGGTCCCGGTCTCTCGGACCCCCGTGGTGAAACACCGCCAACGGGACACTTCAACGGCAGAACGCGGCCCGAGCCCGGGCGTGGGCAGGCCGCGCCCCGAGCCCCGCGGCCCCAGCCCGTCGCTGCCCGCCCCGCTTCTGGAGGCGACGTGCTGGCGACCCGGGCGTCCTCTGCCCCCGCAGCCTTCTCCCTCGTCTGTCCGTGCGCCCGCTTCTCCCCTCCTAAGGACCCCGGGCAGGTTGGACCAGAGCCCACCTGCTCCTGTGTGGCCTCATCTGGCCTAGAGACCCTGTTTCCAAGCCATGTCCACTCACGAGGCCGGGGACGCCGTCCGCCGAAACACCGAGGGCACCGAGTGAAGGGCCGAGCCCCTCGGTCTGACCCCAAGCCGGTGTCCTGACCACTTCCACTCAGGCACGGAGGGCCGCGGCACCGGCCTGCCCGTGGCGCTCGGGGCTGACTCCCGGCAGGAGGCGGGACGGGCCACCCGGGCTTGGAAGGAGGCGTCTGTGCACTGTGGGAAGGCCTGGGGCACAGGCTGCCCACAGGCAGGTGGCGAAGGCGCCCTGGTGAGAGAACAGAGGGAGGCTCTGAGGAGCCGGGCCGTTTGGGGGGCCTGCCCTCCCCCTTCTGTTCGTGTGCATGCACACGTGTGCGTGCGAGGAGCAGGGCGGGAAATGTGAGGCCGGGTCAGCGCGTACGTGGGCGTTTGCCCGGCCGCGGTGGCAGGAGGGGCGTGGTGATTTGCAAGCTTACGCTCTTCTTTTTTTAAGATTCATTTACACACACCCCTGCCCCCATTGTCTGCTCTCTGTGTCCACTCGCTGTGTGTTCTCCTTGTCTGCTTGTCTTCTCATTAGGCACCTCCAGGAAGCGATCCTGGGACCTTCTGGAGGGGGAGAGAGGTGATGACTCTCTCATGCCACCTCAGCTCCCTGTTCTGCCATGTCTTCTTATTTTCTCTCCTCTGAGTCTCTTGTGTCATCTCGCTGCACCAGCTGTCCACGTGGGCTGGCACTCCTGCATGGGATGGCGTTCCCGCGTGGGCCTGCACTCCACGTGGGCCAGCTTGCCCTCACCAGGAGGCCCTGGGCATTGAACCCTGGACCTCCTATATGGTAGGCAGGAGCCCAACTTCTTGAGCCACATCCGTTTCCCAGCAAGCTTATGTTCTTGAACAAATCCCTGCCGTGGGTGTGGGTCTCCTTTGATTGGACGACGCCGTGAGACGCGGCTCGGGCTGGGTCGAGGAAAACAGACGCGTGGAGCAAGAGGAAGCCGCCATGTTGATCTGGGCAGACACGGGGGAGCCCTGAACTGCAGGGGAGCCCGAGAGGGGCCAGAAGGGACACGCAGTGCCTGGTCGCCCACCGCCAAGCTCTGGGAGACGTAGATTCCGGAGGGGGAGGCAGAGACCGGCAGGGGTCGCAGCCGTCCCCGCCACGGGGCCGGGCCCCAGGGTCCTCAGTACCGACTTTGGTGAGAAAGCGCCTGGGACGGTGCTTGAGCCGGGCGTGGCACGGCCGCGGAGCTGCCAGGGCTCCCGATAAAACTCCCGTTAGGAAAGCCGGCCCCTTTCCAGTACTTTCCGCCGGCAGCCCCGCTGCAGACTAAGCCGGCGTCAGCAGCTGGTGACCTGCAGGCGCTCGGTCACTGCTGCACGGCCACGCGCGCCTGGGAAACGGGCCGGCCTGGTCAGCTCCTGTGTCACGTGGAATGGCACGGCGCGTGTCGGCCCTGCGTTCTGATTCTGGGCACGTGTCCGTCCAGCCCACAGTGTCCTGGGTCCAGAAATGAGGATTCCGAGGCTTCTACCGCCCGCCTCGGCGCAGCCGACGCCTCCCTGCTGCGCAGCCCTTCTCTGAGTCACGTGAGGGCCGACGTCCAAATGCGAGGGTGGCAGCGCCCGAGGCCTTCGTGCCCAGCTCGGGTTTCCGGGCTCTGGGGTGTCTGCGGGGCGCCAGCCCCCCACAGGTGTGTGCTGACCCCTGCCCCAGGGCCCCACTGCCCCCCGGTGCCGGCGACCCTGCAGCCTTTCTCTTCCTTTGTGTCTCCCTGACCAGAGCATAATATTGGAAGAGAAATTTGACTCTGGGTTTCTTTTTATCTTAGGTAAAATAAACCATGAAAATATAAAAATTAAAAATGGGGAAGCAGATTTGGCTCAAGCAGTCAGGCGCCTGCCTACCACAAGGGAGGTCCTGGGTTCGGTTCCTGGAGAAGACAAGCAAGCCAGCAAGCTGACACAGATGCGACAGGCTGGTGCAGTAAGATGATGCAATGAGATGACACAATGAGGAGAAGCAATGAGAAGACACAATGTGGAGATATAATGAGAGACACAACAAGCAGGGAGCAGATGTGACTCAAGCAATGGGGTGCCTCCCTCCTCGTGGGAGGTCCTGGGTTCAGTTCCCAGTGGCTCCTTAAAAAAAAAAAAGGCAAGCAGACACAAAGCATACAATGAACAGACACAGAGAGCAGACAACGAGCACAAACGAGGAAGGGAGAGAAATAAATAAAAATAAAATATTTAAAAAACCTTCAGATTGGTATTGTACAATTAGGTCATTTCACCAAACAGTCCCATCAACTTAAAATCCTGTCTGCCTCTGTGTCATGACCCGCCAGCACGTTGACCTGCCGGTGTGCTGAGCCTTCTGTGCCCGCTTGTGCCACGGCCGCGTGGCTGGGGTGCTCACACCTGGCCCTGCCGCCCGCCTTGCCCGCGTGCTGCCCAGGTGTGTGGGGCGCTCCCCCCTCTTGCCTTCGAAGGCCCGGCGCGCCTCGCGGGTCTGGATGGCCCCGCCGCGCTGCTCCTGCCGCCTGTTGGAAGGTCTTTCTGCTCACGCTGGCATGGGCGCCACGTCTCGAACGCCCTTCTTCTCGGGTGAGCCTCCTGGGACCGAGGCCGGTCGTGGGTGCCCTCGTCTGCGCCGCCCCCAGCGCAGGGGCTGCCCTCGTGGACCCGCTCTCCCTGGGACGGCCGGCAGCGTTGGGAGCCCGGGGAGCAGGCAGAAGCCCCCGGCGCCTGGCAGCCCAGAGGGCCCGGGCAAGGGTGCGAGGGCCAGGCCCCGCTCGCTGGGTGCGACAGCCGCGCTCTGATGCAGAGAGGAGGGCGCCCGCGGCAGCGGGTCGAAGCCTGCGCCCTCCTCATCTGTCCTGTGCCTGGAGCGCGCTGGCGAGGGGCGCTGTGGGAGGGGGCTGCGACGGGCCCACGGCGGCCGCTCCATCGCGCTCCCCTGCCCTGAGGGCCCGTGGCCGGCCGAGGTGGCGCGGCCGCCCGCCTCGTGCCAGCCGTCCGCTCATGTCCACGGTGCTGGCCGCCGCGGGGCTCCGGGCAGCGCGCGCCGCCACCGTCCGCCTGAGGGCGGCGGTTCGCCTTGTCTCCCGTGCATCCCCCTGCCCTCCCCAGCCGCTCGCCCTGCCCTGCTCCTCCCCACAGGGCCGGAGCGAGCAGCGTCGCCGGCTCCCAGCGCGGCCGCAGGAGGAGGAGGAGGAGGAGGAGGCGGCAGTGTGGGGCTGCCGAGGCCGGGGGCGGGGTGGGCCAAGCAGCTGGCCTGGCCCTGCTGCGCCACCAAGCCTGGGCCAGAGAGGGGACGGCCACCTCGGCTGGAAGCGGTGGGCGCCACCCCGCGTGGCCCTGAGCAGAGCAGATGAGTGAGCGTGCAGGAGGCGCCCGGGCCCTGCTGCCCGCACCTGCCCACGGGGCTTCAGGCCATCCGGGCTCACGTCCCTGTGGCACCGGCCACCCCAGGCTCGTGTCCCCTTGGCACCGGCCACCCGGGCTCACATCCACACAACATCAGCTGCCCCCAGGTTCACGTCCACATGGCGCTGGCCGCCTGGGCTTGCTTCTGTGACCCTGGCTGCCCGGTGCTCATATCCGCACGACATCGGCTGCCCCTAGTCTCGCACCCACGTGTCATCGCTGCCCTGAGCTTGCGCCAAGACATGGGCTCTCCGGGCTTGCGCTCCCGTGGCACCGGCCGCTTCCGCCGCACCTCCGTGGCAGAGCCCCCCTGGGGCCCGGCTGCGCCGCGAGTTGGGCTCGGGCCGCGGGGTGGTCTCTCGGCGGGACTCGCGGCTTTGCGGGGCAGGTGGGAATCACCAGCGCCTTCTGTGCAGCTTCCCTGAGGGGCCCCCCGTCTCCTGGTGGACTGTCCTTGGCGTGTCGTCCCCCACACAGCAGCAATGGTGGCGGGCAGTGGCGGGGCAGCCTCGGCAGGGCGCAGCCTGCCCTAAGGAACGCTCTCCCAGGTACCACCAGCAGCCGGGGCTGACGCCGTCATGCTGACCCGACCCCACGGGGCTGCTTCGGGCCGTGACCAGGCCCCGTGGTGGCTCGTTCACGTACGAGCCGCCCACCCTCTCCCCCCTCCACGTGCTAAAACCTAGTAGAAAAAGGCAGGACTCGAACACAGGCCTGGTTAATCTCAACACGCCGACATGCTCCTCCTGTGGACACGTCGTTCTGTGGCCTGCAGCCCCCTCCTCCTGGTGAAGGAGCCGCTGTCCCGTCCCCTCGCCAGGACCGCCCCACCCCAGGGTGGCTGTGAGCCTGAGCTCGGGCCGCTGGCCCAGGCTTGACATGACCCTGGGCTCGGGACCCGGATGGACCCCGGAGACCCCGTTCCCTGCTGGGAATCCTTGGGAAGGGGCCCACGACCACAGCTCGGGGGAGGCAGCCGGGAGCAGGACGGAAAGGGGCAGAGCAGGGAGGGTGCGGGCAGGCGGGTGGCCGTTCCCCGAGGGCGTCTCGGTCCCCGGCTCTCAGCCTGAAGGACCCTCGACGCATTAGTGAGGAGAACAAGCGACCGAGTGGGGAGGGGTCGGGGCGTGCCTTCTCAGTCATTGGCGATCGGTTAGCACCTCGAGACCTTCCAAAGGTCCAGCAAGACCAGAGAGGGGCAGTACACCCAGGGGGCTGCGGCGCCTGCTGGCGGGGGCACCGGCCGGAGGGCGAGCAGCCCCTCCCCTTGGGTGCTGGCTCAGTGTGCTGGCGAGAGGGCCCGCGAGCGGGAAGGGCCTGGCCCACCTGGCCTCGGTGCCCCCAGCCCCTGCCACCGCCACCGCTGAGGAGCTGCGCCCTCCACCAGGCCACGCGCCCAGCCCCGAACAGCGATGTCCGAGCTCGGCCCGGCCTGCCCCGCCTCCCGCGGCACCGGCCTCGTCTTCAGCCCTGGCTCAAAGCCGGCCCCGCTGTGGATTTGGAGACGGGAACTTGGAGGTGGTAGCTCAGGGGCCTGGGGTCCCGCCTGAGCCGAATTCACGGCGAGAGCCTGGGGTCCCAGCCTTCCCCGATGCTCCGGGGACGCTCGGAACGAGCCCGGTCCGAGTTCAGACGGTGCTGAACTTGGGAGGGAAGAGCGCCCTTGGTGGGCGAGGAGAGGGTCCTGGGCGTTGGCCAGGGGTGCTGGGAGCAGGGGCCGCTGCCCGGGCCTCGGCCCCTTCCATCTTGTCCGGAAGAGCCCCCGCGCCAGCTCCCGCGGTGCCGCTGCGGGGGCCATGGACGAGGGCCGGGAAACTGCGGAAGCGCCATGTCTCCTTCCAGCCGTGGCCGGGGAGCGGGCACCCCGCTGTGCCCCGCGCGCTCATCCCGCCGGCGTGGGAGCCCCTGGCACGGGCGGTGAGGTCGGCACAGCCGGGTCAGCAGGCGAAAAGGCCGGGCAGGCTTCTCGCCCTCCCCGCGCGCCGTCCGCGTGCCCGGCTGGTCCACGGGGGCTCGTGGCCGCGGTGGTCGCGGGGGCCACGTTCCGCTTTGATGCCCCAGGAGGCGCGCGCCGTGGCGGCCTCGGAATGCCCACGGAGCGCGCGTGCGGAGCCTCAGTGTGCGGGGGGCGCCCGGGCCGGCGCCTGGAGGTTCCCCGACGCTCGGGGCGGCCCGGCGGCCCCCGCCTGCGTGCGCCCCACTGCCCTGCGAGGCCTGGAGGCGGCCCCGCGCGGGGAGGGCCGAGGCGGCCCGTGGCACCCCCGCCCTGGATGGGCGCACCTGCTTGGCGGGTTTGGAGCCGGAGCTCCAGGGCGCGCTTCTCGCCAGTGAAGTCAGAGCAGAGCCGCGGGGCCGGCCCTCAGGCGGCCAGGGCGCCCCGGCGGGTCCCCCAGGAAAGCGAAGGCCGGCCTCGGGACTGAGTTTCCTTGGTCAGCTGGGGGAGGAGGGGTGTCACTGCTGTTAATTTTGGTTCTTTCTGATGCCCCAAATCCTTACCTTAGTGGCACGTGGCAGGACGGCGCCTCTAGGCCACACGTGCCGGTCACTCGCTCAGGCTGCCGGGAGCTTCCGCGGCGGTAGCTGTGTGCCGCGGGGGTGGGGGGCTGTCCTGCCTGGGGTCGTGTCGGGGTGTCCGCCTGAGCTCAGCTCCACCATGAGCCTCAGCCTGCGCGTCCCCTCCACACACATGGGAGGTCTCCTGCGTGGACGCCGGGTGGGAGGACCCTCCGGGCGGAGCCCCGGGCACTGGCCACCTCGGGGCAGAGGGAGCGTGTCCTCCTCACGGGAAGGCCAGCGCTGTGACGACGGGAACGGCAGGGAGCTCGGATGCCCACACCCTGCTCGGCAAGCCCAGGCTCTGCGTGTCCACAGCTGCGCCCTAGCGGGGGCTGGTAGCCGCAGGGACGGGCGGCGTGCCTTGCAGCCAACGCTGTGCCCTCTGGTGCCCGCCGGGCCGTCGGAGGTGACAGCACAAGGGGGAGTGTGGAGGGCGGGGAGCGACCCCTTCCTCTCTGGGTGCCCGCGGCCCTTTCCCCTCAGCCCCCAGGCCAGGGCAACCCCCTGAAGAGCAGGAATAGCTGCTCGGCTCAGCGGCCGCCGGCCCAGTCCTGGCAGTGCCCGGTGCGCGCCCCTGGGGTGGCTCGTCTGCCCCCGTCTGTGAAGGACCACGAGGTCGGGGCGGAAGGCGCCGGAGGGTGTGGGCTGGGGGTGGTGGGAGGAGGTTTACAGCAGGACGCGGGCGTCTGCAGCCCCCCGGGAGACGTGCACCCGAGTGGACGGGCCAGGGTACAGGTGAGCCCAGGCCACGAGTCCAGGAAATCCTAGTGGGAACTCCGAAAAAGCCACGCTTACTCCAGAGCCGTTCAAAGCTATCATTGGGCAATTAAAAACACCCAGGTAAGACGTTTTGCCTTTTCAATTGGTTTCCTTCTCGGGGAATTTGTGTCCAGTAGGTCTCCAGAGGTTTTTGGTTGCAGAAATTTGGGGGCGCAAATTCACCAGGCGGGCGTTGGGGCGCCGAGTGTCAGGAGGCTGCTTCACTGTGCGCTGGGAGGAAACGTTTGGTTGCAAATGTTTTGGTCCTGAAAGTTTCCGAAAAATGGTTTCCAGACACAGAGTCTCAGCGGTGCCGGGGCAGGGCCTGGGGTGGGCGGGGGTTCCGTGCCCTCAGAGGGGCGTCTGCTCAGCCCTCAGCCGAGGGGGCTGAAAGGGGCGCCAGGCAGGGCCGCTTCGCGTCCCCCGGCGCCCCGCGCCACCGTCTCCTCCGCGACAGCCCCCGCCCCGCGACCTCGTGTGACCTTGGCCGGCACACCTGGGGGCCTGGGCGTCCTGCTCAAGGAGACATTTCCAAGAAGGACTTGTTGGAGAAAAGGAATATGTGTAGGGGCTCCGGGCTTTCTAGAAGTTTCTTTCTGGAAGGTCATGGGCTGAGCCAGCAGGAGGTGTGGAAATCATTGGCCCTGTTGTCCAGACAGGGAAACTGAGGCCCAGAGAGGCTGTGGTTGCCTGCTGGGGCCACACAGTCCTGCCACTTCCGAGGAGACCCTGCCTCTCCCAGACCTCTTGAAGGACCGCTTGGGGGTGAGCGGCGCCCGCCGCCGAGAGCCCCCTCAGCACGCGATGCCAGCTGGTCGAGCGGCCCCGGCACCTTCCCTCCCCGTCCAGCCCTGGAGACGCCAGCGGCAGGGCTGTGCCGAGGCGGAACGGGGGTCGACGAGCCTGGCCCGGGTCCGGCTTGTACCGCGGGCTGTCAACGGTAGAGGCCACGGGCCCACGCGGGCGTGGTGTGGGCGGCTCCAGAGTGGTGGTGGCCAGACGGGCGCAGGGTGCAGAGCCCGGGCAGCCGGCCCCAGGGCAGCGGCCGAGGGAGCGTTTGCGCAGCGCCGGTGGCCCCGCGCAGGGCTGGGATGTCGGGGAGTCTCCCTCTCGCCTCTGCCGCGGCGTGGGGGGTCCGCGGCCCCTGCGCTCCCACTGCTGCACGCCGGGGGGCTTCGGTGGGGGGGAGGCCCCCACTACCGAGCCGGCTGGGACGTGGCTGGGCAGCGAGGGCGTTGGCGCAGCATCGGCTGTCGGAGGAGCCCGTGTGGCTGTGCCCTCAGCCACCTGGACACCGGGAAGCATCGCGGCTGCCCATGGGGCCCTGGGGGGTCTGCCCGGGCACAGCCCCCTGCCTCCCCTGCACCCCGCTCGGCGGTCCCGGCAGCTCATAGTACGGAGAGGGCACGGGGGGCAGGGAGCCCTCTGAGCTCCTCGAGGCTTCCGGCCGCGGGGTCCCAGGCTGGGCACCGTCAAGGGGGTCCGGGGGTCCTCCGGCCCTGGGCAGCCCCCGGCCGACACGCCGCTGGGCTCTGTGCGGCGGTGCTCGGCCCTGACCCCCAGGCCGTTGCTCCCTGCGCGGCGTGCGGCCAGTGCCTCCTCCCCTGCTGCTCATGTCCTGGGCTGTCAGGAGGCACGGGAAAGGCCTGCAACAGCATCCAAGAAAGCTCAGAGGCCACGACTCGCCGCGAGCCATCGTTTCTGGCGCCGTGGCGTCACGGGATTGAGTGGTGACACCCGGCGGCCTCGCGTTTCCAAGCTGCGGACGACACAAGCCTGTCGAGGGCACCAAGAGCCGGGCCGAGCCCCCGGCCAGACCCCCCAGGGCAGTGCCACCATGGCCTCGTGGTGGCCACCGGGGCAGGTCCTGAGCCTGGGGTGCAGCGGGGAGCACAGCGGTCCCAGAGGGTACGGTGGGGGCTCCTGGTCGAGAGGGGTGACCCCGCCTCCGGCCGCACGCTGCCCGGCCCCGCGAGGACAAGGGGCTGGCCGCCTCCAGCTTCCCCACGGACCCCCCCAAAACAGCCGCTCCCCGCATCGTGCTTCCTTCCCTACTCCGTGGTTCATTCTAGAGACCGCCGATCCCGGGCGGCCCCCGGGCTGCGCCCCATCTCCTTGGAGACAGCCCTCCCCATCCAACTGCCCCTCGCCCTCCTCCCACCTTCCAGAGGCGCTGGCCATGCCTCACTCGGGCCACAGCAGGCCCTGCGTGCACGCACTTGCACGCCCACCAGGCATCCCTGCCGCCGGCCGACCGTGCATGGTAGCCGGTCCCCGCTGCCCGCGCGCACACCCTGCCTCTACGCCACGGCCCTGCCTGCCCGCCGAGGCCCCGGGCCCCCCGGAGCTGGCTGCTCTCCCGCCCGTCCTGCCCCTCTGCCCTGCCAGGAGTCCACAGACTCACAGGTGCCGGCCGAGGCTCCCGCCCCTCCCCATTCTGCGCCCTGCAGCCTGGCCTCCCGGCCCGGGGAGGGGTGCTCTCAGGCGCTGCCCATCCTGGCGCAGGGGCCCCGGCAGGGCCCGGTGCCTGGCAGCCCAGCTCCTTCCGTGGAAGAGGAGGCCCAGGCCCCCGGCCCCCTCGAGCCGTGCCCTTGTGACAGCTCCGTGCCAAGCTCCTCTCCCAAGTGTCGGCGGCAGCATGGCTCGGCCCCCGTCGCGCACAAGCAGCGGGCAGGGAGCTGTGTGCTGGGAGCAGCTTCGGCCCCCCAGGAACTCGGGCTCGCTCCCGCCGCCGCCCGAGCCTGGCAGCCCCAGCCCCGCCCGCCGCCCGGGACCTCGCCCCTGCTCTGCTCTGGCTTCCGCTTCATCCGGCCCGACTCGTCCCGTGTGCGCGGAACAGAGCGCCCGGCCCGGCGGGGTGGGGAGCGGGCCTTGCACTGAGCCCCGAGGCTCCCCGGCCCCCCCGGCCTCCAGCGGGCTCTGCGTCTTGTGCCGCGACCCCAAGCCCAGCTCTCGGCGTGCACCGTGGGCACGACGGCACTGCCCGCCTACCTGGGCGGTGGTGGAGGGCAGGGGCTGCCGGTCCAGCTCCTCCCGCGAGGGCGCTCCCAGGGCGAGGGCGTGTTCTCCTGGAGCTGCTCTGCCCACCTGCCCACCCCCACCCCACAGCTGGCACCAACTGCCCAGGAGGACCGAGGGCAGGGCCTGCAGGCGTTCCTGGGGGCACGGAAAGGGCTCTCCTCCTGCGCCAGCCTGCTCTCATCCCCGGGCTTTGACGACGCCCCCAGGAAGCCTCTGCTGCTTCCCGCCCCCCCGCTGGCTGGCTCTGCCCGCCTCCCCCTGACCTCAGCCTCACCTTGGCCCCGGGGCCCCCTGTGCCCTCTAACAGCCGCCGTGGACTCGTGGCTGCCCTGGGGTGGGCACGTCGGGTACACACACGCACGCGGACCGGGTTTGTACCCGCCCTCTTCCCCCTCTTGCTCATCTGGGGCTGCCATACAGGGCCTTGTCTCGTCTTGTCCTCCAGGGCTGGATCCAGGTCGGGACGAGGCCAGGCGGGGCAGCCGGAGGCCTCCTGCGCAGGGCAGGCACGGCGAGCGGTGTGCCCGGGAGGAGGCCGCTGGCTCGGGCGTCCGCTCACCCCCTGCACGGAGGCACGCCGACCCTGAGGCCAAAGGCAGCTAATCTTGCTGACCTGGTGCCTTTAATACAAGACCGTTACAAAAGCAAAACGTGGGAAGAAGCACAGACGTGTTGTGGAATGAAGATGCAAAACTGCTAGGTTTTTGTTTCTGGATAAAACACTAGGTTTCAAAGAGATTTCTCCTTCAAGTGGCGACGGGAACAGCCGTCGCTCACCAAGGCCTGCGGTCGCTCCTCCGCCTCTCAAATCTGCCCAGCCACCCTGCCGCCCTCGGCCTCCACTCCGCGCCCTGTTTGATTTCAGACTTCCTGGTAACGAGCCTCAAAAGTGAAAAGCAAGAAGCAAAACCGATTTTTACATTTTTTATCCAAAACATGGTCATTTCAACTTGTAATGAACGTGTTATCGGTACATTTGACGTTCTTTTCTGTTGTCCGAAGTCCTGCCAACTGCGAAGCCATCTCCAGGGCCTCGGCACCGTGGGCGGTGGCGCAGCGGAAGGGGCTCCTGTGCAGCGGGAGGGGCTCCTGCGCAGCGTGGGGGGCTCCTGCGCAGCATGGGGGGCTCCTGCGCAGCATGGGGGGCTCCTGCGCAGCATGGGGGGCTCCTGTGCAGCGGGAGGGGCTTCTGTGCAGCGTGGGGGGCTCCTGTGCAGCGGGAGGGGCTCCTGCGCAGCGTGGGGGGCTCCTGCGCAGCGTGGGGGGCTCCTGCGCAGCGTGGGGGGCTCCTGTGCAGCATGGGGGGCTCCTGTGCAGCGGGAGGGGCTCCTGTGCAGCGTGGGGGGCTCCTGTGCAGCGGGAGGGGCTCCTGTGCAGCGTGGGGGGCTCCTGCGCAGCGTGGGGGGCTCCTGTGCAGCGGGAGGGGCTCCTGCGCAGCGGGAGGGGCTCCTGCGCAGCGTGGAGGGGCTCCTGCGCAGCGTGGGGGGCTCCTGTGCAGTGGGAGGGGCTCCTGCGCAGCGTGGGGGGGCTTCTCTGCCCAGGGCAGGGGCCTCCCGCGCTCCTCTCTGCCCCTTTCACTCTGGGCCCGACCCTGAGGGAGGGTCCCCAGGGCTCCCAGCAGCCCGGCTGATGCCCCCTCTCCGTGCCCGGGGCCCCGCGCCAGGGAGGCCTGCTGAGCAGGGCACTGGGCCTTCAGCGCGCAGCCCGGGCCACCCCCAGCGCCTCTCCAAGGGGCGTGCACCTCCTCGCACCTCCACGTGGCTGCCACAAGGGGGCGATGTTGGCCCAGGGACGCGGCCCGAGGCAGTGGCCGAGCTGACCGGCCCGGCCCCGTGCGTGGCCCCGGGGGTCCACCCAGACGGGAACCTTCGGTCCCTGGGGCTCCTCCCGGCCCGGCGCCCCCTCCCGACGCCGACCCCCGGGTCACTGGCTGGCAGCGTCTCTGTTGGGGTGCGGGCGGCCCAGTTCCACGAGGCCCGTCCAGAGAGGGACCAGCAGGACCCCCAGGCCGGGCCGGGCCGGGCGTCCGCCTGCCCCACGCAGGCGGCTGAGGGTGGCCCTGCTGAGGCTGCCCCTGCCGCGGGAGCCTCTCTGCCGCGCTCCAGTGTCCCGGCCACCCTGAGCCCCCGGCCCCCTATGAGGTGAGCCCCCAGCCCCCTATGAGGTGAGCCCCCGGCCCCCTGCGGGGTGAGCCCCCGGCCCCCTGTGGGTGAGCCCCTAGCCCCTTGTGGGTGAGCCCCTAGCCCCTTGTGGGTGAGCCCCCGGCCCCCTGAGGGGTGAGTCTCCGGCCCCCTGCGGGGTGAGCCCCTAGCCCCTTGTGGGTGAGCCCCCGGCCCCCTGGGGGGTGAGCCCCCGGCCCCCTGGGGGGTGAGCCCCCGGCCCCCTGCGGGGTGAGCCCCCAGCCCCCTGGGGGGTGAGCCCCCGGCCTCTTGTGGGTGAGCCCCTGGCCCCCTGCGGGGTGAGCCCCCGGCCCCCTGAGGGGTGAGTCTCCGGCCCCCTGCGGGGTAAGCCCCTAGCCCCTTGTGGGTGAGCCCCCGGCCCCCTGGGGGGTGAGCCCCCGGCCCCCTGTGGGGTGAGCCCCCGGCCCCCTGCGGGGTAAGCCCCCGGCCCCCTGCGGGGTGAGCCCCCGGTCCCCTGTGGGGTGAGCCCCCTGCCCCTTGTGGGTGAGCCCCCGGCCCCCTGCGGGGTGAGCCCCCTGCCCCCTGCAGGGTGAGCCCCCGGCCCCTTGTGGGTGAGTCTCCGGCCCCCTGCGGGGTGAGCCCCCGGCCCCCTGCGGGGTGAGCCCCCGGCCCCTTGTGGGTGAGCCCCCGGCCCCCTGCGGGGTGAGCCCCCTGCCCCCTGCGGGGTGAGCCCCCCGCCCCTTGCGGGGTGAGCCCCCGGCCCCCTGTGGGGTGAGCCCCCGCCCCCCTGCGGGGTGAGCCCCTGGCCCCCTGCAGGGTGAGCCCCCGGCCCTCTGTGGGCTCCCCGCTCTCGGGGCCGGGAGGGTCCGGAATTCACCAGGCCTGAGTTCCATACCAGCCCCCCCACTCACTGCTGCCCAAACAAGCCCCCCACTACCTCGGGGTCTCCTGGGGGAGTCCAGGAGTTGTGACTTGTCCCCTGGGACCCCCAAGGCCTCCTCTGTCCTGGGTGGTCCCGGCCCGCACTGGGCAGGACCTGGGGGGGCTATGAGCCTGCGCGTGCAGATTCAGCCCCAGCCCTCCCGGCAGCGGGGCGCTTGCTGCTGCCCCGAGCCCCCGCCACCCCCGGGGGACGAGGAATCCTTACGGCAGGGGCTGAGCCTCTCCCCACGTCCTCGGGGCCCCCCAAGGAGCCCCTTGTCCCTGGACCTTCCCAGTAGGTTTCACACCCAGAACCCTTGGGCCTGCCCCCCCAGCTCCAGGCCGCCCTCCCTGGCCCCCTGCACCCCAGCTCCTCTCCACTGACCTTGGCGCCCACCCTTCTTTGCTCCCCGCCTCCACCGCTTTCAAGCCCACCTGCCCCCTTCCTGGGAGACCGCCCTGGCTGATGCCCTCGACGCTGGAGCCCCCACCCATGCACGGGGGAGGGCGCTGCGGCCACCTAACCGCCCCCGAGGAGGCGCGGAGCCCGTCCTGCCTGTCCCCGGCGACGCGGGTCCCCGCGGGGTCCCCGCCCCGCTGCCTCCCCCTGCCCGCCGGCCTCTGTCAGCAGCTCCTCCTCCAGCCGGCGCTGACGGGGGCCCTGGCCGAGCTCTCGCCTCCCGCGGCTGCAAGGGCACCCGGAGGCCTGCCCGGGGCACCCACGGCCCTCGCCGCCCACCCCCAGGCCTGTGCGGACACCTGCCCCCGTCCCACGCCCCCACTGCAGCCCCGCAGGACGCGCTCCCTTGAGCCGCGCAGGAAGAACAGGCGCGGGTCGTGCCTGGGACCCGTCAAGGTCACGAAGAGCTGAGGAGCGTGTGGGCAGGACGCTGGGGGGTCCACGGCAGGAGGTGCTCGCCGCCGTGCCGGCCAGCCCGTGCCCCGCCTGATGACCTGGCTCACTGTTCCTGCCTCAGTTTCCCCATGCCCAGCTTGATACCCCGGCTTACAGCTCCCAGCCTCAGTTTCCCCTTGCCCAGCCTGATGCCCCAGCTTACATCTCCTAGTCTCAGTTTCCCCACCTGTTTCCTGGAGCTGCCATAACTAAGCGCCACAAACTGGGCGGCTTAAAGCAACAGGCATTTGGTCTCTCACAGCCTGAAAGCCAGAATCCGAAATCCAGGTGTGGGCAGGGCCGCCTGCCCCGCTCCAGGGGAGGCCCCTTCCTGCCTCCTCCCGCTGCCAGGCTCCCGGCTGTCCTTGACTTGCGGCCACGTCCCTCCCACCTCCGTGCCCATCTCCCCTGTGCACGCCTGTGCCTCCAAGCCCCCCTCTCCCTTTAGGGCCCCAGCCCTGCTGCTTCAGGGCCAGCCCTCCTCTGTGTGGCCTCATCCTGACTCATCCCACCCGCAAAGACCCTATTTCCAAATCAGGCCCACCGGGCCCGGGGGTAGGACTCGAACCTGGCTCTTTGGGGTCCGCCCTGGCAGCGGCACGTCTCTGAGGCCGGCGCCTGCTCACCCACCCAGGGCGCAGGAAGCTGGAGCGTGGGAAAGCGCTGGGCTGCGCGTCCGGGCCAGCGCCGTCGTGCCAGCCCGGGCTCTTGGGCGCTCGCCACGCTCTGCGGCCCCACAATGCCCGCCTCTGAGCAGAGCCGTGGGCGGCCGGTAACCATGGCGAGGGCCCCCCAAGGTGGCGGAGCAACTGCCCATCGGGGTCACCCAGGCCCGCGGGCTGGGGCGGCCCCGACGAGCCGGCCGCCGTGGGCAGCGCAGTGCTGACCCCGGAGGCGCGGGGCTCCTGCCCGCAGGGTTCGGGGCTGGACGGAGGGCCCCGGGGCGCCGTGGGGTCCTGAGGTCGCAGCAGGCCGGGGGGTGGGGTGCCCTGCGGCCGAGGCGTGAGGGTGACCGCCCCCTCCCCCCCCCCCAGCCCAGGGCCCGGTGCTCCAGAAGGGGGAGGCCCGTCCTCCAAGTTCCGGGATGTTCCGGGCAGCGGGCCAGAGCCGGCGGGCGCCCTCCGGCCCCCCGGGCTTCCTCACGGCCTGATGCCATCGGCCGCTGGCTGCGCCCACTTCCTCGCCGTCCCGGGGCCCCCCCTCAGGCCGGCAGGGACTGGGCAGTGCGCACGGCCTCTGCGGGGCTCAGGGTGACCCCACTCCTCCAGCCGCTGGGCCAGAGTCCCCCAAAAATGCGTGCTTGGAAAACCAATGTTTGCAGGCTCAAGGCTTTATCAAAAAACAGAGCCGGGAGCTGCCCGATTAACGGGAGCACGAATAGTGCCCAAGCACAGCCGCTCCGCCCCCGGCCGGCCACCAGCACGGGCAGCGGTCACCACCTGCCCCGGGGTCCCTCACCTGTAAAATGGACAAAGGGACGAGCCACGGGCCGTCGGGAGGCTCACGTGAGGACACATCACGGCGCTGACGACGCGGCCTCGGCTTCCAAAGCGGAGCCGCCCTCGCTGACCTCCAGTGGGCGGCGGCCCCGCTGCTGCCGGGTGCCGTGGGGGTCAATGGACTTCCACGTGCCGGGGGCCGCCGCGGGCGCTGGACCCTCCGCGCGGTCCCGGGAGGCCGCCTTGTCCCCGTGTGGGGACGAGAAAGCCGAGGCCCGTGCCCGCGGCTCCAGCGAGGGCGGGGCTCCGTCCCCGCTCCTCCCGTCACGGGTGGGGGGCTCCCTCCCGGCCCGGGCTGACCCCGCACCCTGGCAGACGGGCGTGGCCCTGCCTCCCCTCCCCGTTGCCGTCCTGCTCTCGGCTTCACGGGCAGAGGCTCACCTGCGGGGAGGGGGCCCGGGCTCGAGCTTTCGGCGTCCGTTATGGGTTGAATCGTGCAGCCCCCCCCCACAATAAAGATGTGTGGAGCCCCTAACACCCCTGAGCACCTTCCCTGGAGCGAGGGCCTCTGCGGGGGGGGGGGTCGGTCAAGGCGAGGGAGGCCCAAAACCCCAGGGGGGGCAAAGAGACGGCTCCCAGGGGCGGCCGTGCGACCACGGGGGCAGCGGCGGGAGAGGCGGCCACAGGCCAGGACAGCCAGCAGGAGGGTGGAGGGAGCCTCCACAGGGCACACCCCAGCACCCGCCCTCTGGCCCCCACGCCGTGGGAGATCGGGTGCCCGTTCCGTCAGGCCGCCGCGCATGGGCTTCGGGACGGCAGCTCCAGGGGACGGAGGCAGCCTCCAGAGAAGACCCAGGACGGGGCACTTGTCCAGCAGCCCGGAGCGCCGGGGCGGGCGCGGGGCGGGGGCTGCCGCCGGCAAGGACAGAGGTCCTGGAACGGGCTCGGGGGTGCCGCCCCCTCTGGCCAGGGCCGGGCGCGGGGTCGCCGCTGGCAGGCCAGCTCGGGGTCGAGCCAGCGGGGGCCACCCGGCCAGCGGGGGCCACCCAGACTGGGCAGCATTGCTCATTGGCAGTGGCCCTGGAGGGGAGGCCCCAGGCTGGACACGAGGCCCGTGTGGGGTCACTGCTCATGCACGACTCAGCACTGGAGCTGGGAGCGGTGCGTGTGCCTGCAAGACGCACAGCCTGTCAGCGCAAGAGTGCGCCCTCGTGTGTGCTTCTATTTTTTTAAGATTTTATTTTTTATTTATTCTCTCCCCTTCACACACATCCCCACCAGTTGTCTGCTCTCTGTGTCCATTCACTGTGTGTTCTGTGTCTGCTTGTGTCAGCAGTACTCAGAATCTGTGTTTCTTTTTGTTGCGTCATCTTGCTGTGTCAGCTCTCCGTGTGTGCAGCGCCATTCCTGGGCAGGCTGCACTTTCTTTCGCGCTGGGCGGTTCTCCTTACGGGGTGCACTCCTTGCGCTTGGGGCTCCCCTACGCGGGGGACACCCCTGCGTGGCACGGCACTCCTTGCGCGCATCAGCACTATGCATGGGCCAGCTCCACACTGGTCGGGAGGCCCGGGGTTTGAACCGCGGACCTCTCACGCAGTAGGTGGAAACTCTTATCCGTTGAGCCAAATCTGCTTCCCTCGTGTAGCTTTTCAGCTGAGCTGCAGCTCACCCCCCTCGGTGTGTCTCCCCCCGGGTCTGTGTGCGCCTCTGGGCCTGCGTGGTTAGGGTCTGCCTGCCACGTGAGTGGGTGTGGCCGGTGACCACAGGCAGAGGTCACACCCCCGGCGCCGCACAGAACAGGTCATCACCTGAAGGTGCCCGGGGCAGCCTCTGTGCCAACTCTCCTCCCTCTCCCAAGACTGGGCATCCGCTGGCCACGCCAATGTCTCAATAATGACAAAAATAGCAAGTGTGGTGGCCCTGGACACAGCTGGTGCGCGTACAGCCGCAGGGCTGGGTCCGCCTTGGCACATTCTGGAACGGGCCAAGCGGCTTGTGCACGGACCCCTGAGAACGCGGGCCGGGGTGGCGCTGGGGGCGGCCGGGGACTTCCTGGGGCCACAGCGACGCCCCGCGTGTTGACGCGGGTGGGGCCACGCAGGCGTGCGTCTGAAAGGAGCCGGGGAACGGCGCGCTGACGCTGTCTGCGCGTACTAAAAAGAAGCGGCATAAAAAAAGACGGCGCTGTGGCTGCTGCTGCTTCAACTTCCTGGCCGCTGAAACAGGAGCCGGCGCAGGGGCTCGGCCCACGCCTGGGGCTCGGGCTCAGGGCTCGAGGCCGGGCGATGCTTCTCCAGGAGCCTGCGTCCCGCGGCCAGCTGCAGCCACTCTCACGTGGAAACAGCGCCTGCTCCTTCGGCCCCCGGGCCCCCCGACGTCCTGCCCCCCTGCCCCGGTGGCTTCTCCGTGGCCTCCCCGTAAGGCCCCAGGGACAGGCTCAGGGCCCCCGGGGAGCCGGTCGGGCCACGCCTCGCGTGCAGGCGCCTCCTCCCCCGGCTCTGCTTCCCGTCTCCACCCACAGGCGTGGCCTGACGTGGGGAATGGGTCTCTGGGGCCCGGGGCTCCAAGCCGCGCCAGCTGAGCGCGCTCAGGCCTGGGGGAGGCGCTGGGGTCCGCCACGAGCTCCGCTGCGCACGGGCGAGCCAGCTGGGTTGGCGGGTGGCGGAGGGACAGGCGGGCAGCTGCGTGGCGGAGCCACTTTGCTGACCGCTCCCTGGGGACGTGGACGCTGGGACACTGGGCTGTCCCTGGAAAGTCTTTCAGCCTTTCTGTGTGTTTGAAAAATTTCATAATAAGGTGTTGGGAACAAACTAAAAACACAAACTGAGAGGGGTCTCCAGTGTCTCAGACCCTTCCTGCGACGTGGTGGAGCGTCAGGCCTCTACGGACGCAGTCTTTTTTTTTTTAAGTTGACACAGTGATTGAACCAGGACCTCCTGCGTGAACAGCAGGCGCTCGACCCTGAGCTACGTCCGCTCTCAGCAGACTCTTTTTTTTTTTTAAAGATTAATTTATTCCCTTCCCCCCCCCCCGCCCCCATTGTCTGCTCTCTGTGTCCATTCACTGTGTGTTCTTCTGTGTCTGCTTGTCTTCTCATTAGGCAGCTCCGGGAAGCGATCCTGGGACCTTCTGGAATAGGAGAGAGGCAATCATTCTCTTACATCACCTCAGCTCCCTGGTCTGCTGCACCTCTTATTGTCTCTCCTCTGTGTCTCTTTGTTGTGTCATCTGGCTGCGCCAGCTCTCCGCGTGGGCCAGCACTCCTGCGTGGGGCAGCACTCCACGTGGGCCAGCTCGCCGTACCTCCTGTATGGTAGAAGGGAGTCCAGCCGCTTGAGCCACATCTGCTTCCCGCAGACTCGCTCTTTTTGTTCGGCCGAAGGCCCTGAGCTCGGCCCTGCCTGGGCGTCCTCACCGGACCCCCTCTCCCTGGCGAGCGGCCTCATGTCCGCACGTCAGCCGCGGGTCCTGCCGCCAGCAGAGGCCCCGTGTTGGGCCTGGGCGTCGAGGGCCTCAGCGGCCCCCTGCGTGGAGTCTCGCGGCCCAGGGCACCTGCAGTTCCCGCACTGACCGACACGCTGGCCTCCAGTGGCCCCCAGCCCAGGGCAGGCGGGAATGCCGCCGCCTCTGCCCGAGAGCCCTGGCAGAGCAGGCCCTAACGTGTGCATAAAGAAGCCGAGGCAGCGGGACGGCCTGAAACGGGGCCCAGACGGCCTGAGGCCCAGCCCACCCCGGTGCCCCCAGCTGTGCCAGGCCAGGCCGCAGACCTCACTGGGCCAGGCAGAGGACAACTCTGGCCTGACCCCTGACCTCTGGCCCCTGCTACCCCAGTGGGAGGGAAACAGAGGAGACACACAGGCCGTTTCCTTCCGCATTTGCTGTTCCTCACAGTCGGAGGAACACTTCACAGAAGAGGACACTGAGGGTCAGAGAGGTTGTGATGTGCCCAAGTCCACCTGGCGGCTCTCCCTCCCACCATTCGGCCAGACCTGTCTGCAGCAAACCAGACAGGAAGGGCTCAGTGCTGGGCCTCGGGCCGCCTCCCCTGCCTCGCTCTCCCTTGCCCTGCCCAGCGCTGGAAGTGGGTCTTTGAAACCTGGAGTCGGGGTTGAAGAAGACGGTGTCTGGAGCGCCCTCTGCTGGCTGGTCTGTTCCCCCGGGGCGGAGGTTATTTTTGGGGGGGGGTAGGAGTGGGGGGGCGGCAAACGACCCAGCCCACCTGGCCGCCCCGGGCAGCCTGCCTCCCTACTGACAGCTGGCTCAGGTTCCCCAGGGGTGGCCAGAGCTGGCAGGCAGGATCTCAAGCTCAGGACTTTTTTTAGGAGGCACCGGGGAATGAACCTGCGACCTTGTGACCACGAAGCAGGCGCTCAGCCCCTGCGCTGCAACTGCTCCACAGGTTCAGAATTTTTCTTCCAAAGATTTATTTATTTTATTTTCTTTGCCCCTTCCCCTCCTCCCGCCCTGCTGTTTTTGCTGTCCGTGTTGTCTTCTCATTTTCTCTCCTCTAGGATTCACTGGGATTCGATCCTGGGGACCCCTGATAGGGAGAGAGGCTCCCTGTCAGCTGTGCCACCTCAGCTCCTGGTCTCTGCTGTGCTTCGCCTTGACGCTCCCCTTGTCTCTGTTCTGAAGTGTCATCATCTTGCTGTGTGACTCACTTGCGCTGGACACGGGGTCACCGCATGGGCACTCACACGGGCACTCACGCGGACACACCTTCTCTTCTTCTTTTCACCAGGAGGCCCCAAGGATCAAACCCAGTCCTCCCATATGGTAGGCGGAAGCCCTATCACTTGAGCCACATCCGCTTCCCTGGTTTAGAATTTTTCCCTCAGATCTGCCCCGTCCATGGTTGGAAGGAGCCGAGCAGACGGAGCGTGTGCTTTCCTGTTAGCCACAGACCCCACCTGCCCCTATTGCCCTGCACTCACCAGCTCATTCCGTCACGTTTTTCCTCCTGACCCCGAGGGCACTCACACGGTCTCCTCGACCCCTCCCTCAGCGAGACTGGCGCCCTGGGTCCGTCACTGGTGTTGGGCAGCAGCCCCCGTGGCGAAGCCCCGACGCACCCAGCTGAGCACATCTGCCCCTCCCCCAGGGCCGGTAGGAGAACTGAGGGCAAGGCGAGTCCTCCAGGAGTCTGGGGCCCGCTCGCCAGGGGCAGGGGCGGCCCTGGTTGAGGAGAGCGCCCTGCCTGTCTCTGAAGGGCGTCAAGGAGTGTGTGGTCTCCTTCCGGGGGCCCCCATGGAGGCATGGACGAGGGGGTGGGGAGGGGTTGCCTTGGGGGAGCTGGTTTAAGTCAGGCCTGCACATTGCTTCCAGCCAGCGTCCGCCGGGGCGTGGGCTGCCAGGGGCAGGTAGTGAGCTCCCTGTTGCTAGGGCGGTCCAAGCAGGTTTCATTCACTCATTAGTTTAACAAATGCCTGCAGGCACCTCACATGTGCCCGGCCCTGTGCCAGGAGCGGGACCCAGCCGTGAACACACGGGCAGGGCCAGCGCCCCGGAGCCGACCGCTCGGAGGGGCAGACACGGCCAGCAAGCCTGAGCACACTCACCCATGGACCCTGATTCACCGCTTGGAAGAGAGGGAACAAGCGCAGAGATGGAGGATAAAGCCGCGGGGGTGAGAAGGCCTCTGGGAGAGAGCCCCGAAGCCTGAGGCAGGACTGGCCTGGAGGGAAGGGCAGGTGCAAAGGGCCTGTGGTCTGAGCTCGGCACGCTCAGGAGGTGGAAAGACGGGGAGGAGCAGATGAGGAGGCCGGGGGGCTGGGGAGATGGGGGGGCGACGTCTCCCATGCAGGTGGGAGAAGCTACAGATGCCGCTCAGACTCCAAGGCCCCTGGGGGTGGTGGTGGGGGGGGTCCGTAGCTGTTCAAAGTCTAGTGATTTTCCTCAAGTGCATCATACGTTTATTCACTCATTCAGGCGACACTTCCAGAGTCACACGAGCCCGGCCAGCCTGGGTGGGCCTGGGGGAGACTAGTCCCCTCCTCCAGATGGGGCAGGGTCGCTGAGGCTGGCACGGGCTGGAGGGAAGCAGAGGCTGTCAGAGCCAGCCCGGAGGGCAGGGAAGCCTTCCTGGAGGAGGTGTCGCTGGAGCTAAGGCCTAAAGGAAGAGTAGGAGGCGGCGGGTGGACAGGAACCGGCTGTTTAGGAAGAGCCAGCAAGCCCGGTCCTCAGGGCTGCGTCCTGGGATTCGGGGGGCCGCAGGCCAGCAGGGAGGTCCCAGAGGAGAGGGCCCTGGTGCAGCAGGCTGTGCGGGCACTCGGGGGCCTGCCGCTCCCACTGCGGGACGCTCGGGGAACGCCCCCTGCACCCCCTCTTACCCACGGGGAGACGAGTCCCGGGGCCACACTGGCCGGGCCCCTGTGGTCTGACTTGCCCCTCGCCGTGGACAGAAGGGCCGATGTGCGGCTGGCACAGCTCAGGGACGGGCGGTGTGCAGGGGTGTCCGTGCGCATGTGCGTGTGCCTGCGTGCTATGCATGTGTGTACACATGTGTGCATGCGTGTGCGCATGTGCTGGCTTCGCCCCTCCCGTGGCCACTCCGAGCCTCCGCTTCCACGGCTGCGCGTGGGCATTGCGTGCCGCACGCTGCCAGGTCCCACACGGGCACTCTGCCGCTTGCTGAGAATGATCGCTCCAACCCTGCGCCCCAGAGCAGGGAACCAGCCCCCGGAGGGGCTCGGGGACCACGGGACCGGAGCTGGGCCTCCGTCGTCACTGACCACCGCCAGGCCCCGCGCTGACTGGCGGCCGCACGGGCGTTCTGGGCCCCCTGGCATCGGTGTCAGTTCAGAGCCGTGCCCAGAGGTCCCCAAAATGGCTGATTGCTTCCGTTGCCCCAAGCACGGTCACCGCGGTGGAGGCCGCCGTCCCTCCGGGGAGGCCGCCCCCTTCACTCGGGGCTCTGGGTCTGTCAGCCACCCCCTGTCCTCCCAGGCTCAGCTGCGCCCCTTCTCTGTGCCTGGGCTCCCTCTTTTCCACCCTCCCGTCTTGCAATGCTTTGGGGCGGGAGCTTCACCAGGAGGGACTGAGCAGCAGGGCCCCGCACCAGGAGTGGGGGGGGGGCCCCCGGGCGTCCCTGCCACCCAGGCGCTCCCGGGGCCGAGGCCCGGCCCCAGCACCGCCCCCCCCACACACACGGGCCCGGGCTCCGGGAGGGGCGGGCGGGGCTCCAAGCCAGCTGCGCGGTGCACGCAGGCGAGGCGGGCGCCGGAGGGGGCACAAGGCGGGCTGCGCCCCGGCGGCCTGCGCTGCCCTTGTCCCACCCAGCTGCCCCGAGAGCCTCCTGGCCCGGGCAGGACAGCGGGCCTGGCAGGGCGGGTGCGAGCAGCAGGGACGGTCCAGGGCTGTGGCTCGCGTGCGCCTCGGAGGTCCTGCCAAGGACCCCAATGGCCCCCTCCACAGGGCCCGCCCAGGGGCACGCATCCGGAAAGTGGCGGAGCTGGGATTCGAACACAGGCCGCTGGCGCCAGAGCCCGTGCCTCAGCCCGCAGCCTCCCAGCCGCGCTCGCCGGCCTGGTCGTCTGATGGGCTCGCCTGTTACACGCCTGGTCAGCCTCATTCGAGGCAGTGGCATCATGAATTTAACATGGACAGACAGACAGATGGCAAGAGAGAGATGGAGGCAAGTAGATGGATGATAGAGATGATAGATACAGACAGATACAGATAGATGATAGATGATAGATAGATGATGATAGATATAGATGATGATAGACGATAGAGATGATATATAGATAGATGTGATAGATGATACATTAGATAGATATAGATAGATGACAGATGATGATAGAGATAGATGACAGATGATGATGATAGATATAGATAGATGACAGATGATAGATATAGATGATAGATATGATAGATGACAGATGACAGATGATAGATGATAGATATAGATAGATGATAGAGGTGATAGATATGATAGATGATAGATATAGATAGATGATAGATGGCAGATATAGATATATATGATAGATATAGATGATAGAGATAATAGATGATAGATTACATAAATATAGAGAGATGATAGATGATAGAGATGATATATAGATAGATGTGATAGATGATAGATTAAATACAGATAGATGACAGATATGATAGATGATAGATATAGATAGATGCTAGAGACAGAATAGATAGATGATAAATGATATAATATATAGGTAGATGTGATAGATGATACACTAGATATAGATGATAGATACAGATAGATGATAGATATGATAGATGACAGATGGCAGATATGATATATAGATAGATGTGATAGACGATACATCAGATAGATATAGATAGATGATAGTTGATAGAATAGATACAGATGATAGATATAGATATATGATAGAAATGATAGATATGGTAGATGATAGATTAGATAGAGATGATATATAGACAGATGTGATAGATGATAGATTAAATATAGATAGATGACAGATATGATAGATGATAGATATAGATAGATGCTAGAGACATAGAGTAGATATAGATAGATGATAGGATATATAGATAGATGTGATAGATGATAGATATAGATAGATGATAGAGATGATAGATATGATAGATGACAGATATGCTAGGTGATAGAGATGATAGGTAGGTGATGGTTTAGATAGACAGAGACAGGCAGATGATGGACTAGACAGAAGATACAGACGCCATGTGCTCTAGGTCATATGAAAACCAGCATGCTGGTTGCCCCTGGCAGAAGCACCCTCGGTGCGTGTGCCCTGCCGTGGCCTCGCCTGGCCTCTTTAGGGCACACGGGCTCACCCCCCTGGGCTTCCCTCAGTTCTGGGGGAGCCCTGGGAGGTCTGGGCAGCAGGCCCACTTCACAGATGTGACACCCGAGGCTGGGCGCGGGCAGGGCTTTGTGGAAGGTCCTGCAGCCAGCAGGGGCAGCGCGGGGCCTGAGCAGCCGCTCCCTGCCCCGCATGGACCCCGGCCCCCTCCCCGCGCAGAGCGGGCACGTCTGCTTGCAGGTGGGCCGAGGACAGGAAGGCCCCCTCCCCCTGAGGCAGGAAGCAGGGGAGGACGGCGCCCCGGGGCCCCTGCCGCTGCCCGGCCCGAGCAGGCCCGGGGCCGGCGCTGGAGGCCCCCGTGGAGCCGGGCGCAGGCCGCCTCGCCCCGGAGTGCGCCGGGCTCTTCTGGCCCGGCCGACAGGACGTCAGCCGCCGCGCCCGGCCTGGCCTGGCCTGGACGGCCCCACCCCGGGCCTGCGCGTCCCAGCCCCTCCCTGACCTCGGCCTCCTGGGCAAGGTGGGGGAGGCCAGGCCGTCCCTGGGCATGGGGTCCCAGGCCCCGCGGCCCGCCCTGGCCCGGGCTGGTCCCCCCACGCGCAGCACCCGAGCTCCTGCGTTCTGCTCAGACTTTATTGAAGGTGGCACAGAGGGGGGCACAGAGCCCCGAGCCCCTCGCCCGCCCCCTCCCCCAGGCGAGCCGCGGGGGACAGGGGGCGGCGGCTCCGGGGCGCAGGTCCAGCTCAGGAAGGCCCGGCCCTACGAGGCGGCGAGGCGCGGCTCAGCGGGGGCCGGGGCTGTGGGCGGCGGGCTGTGGGCGGTGGGCGGGGGACGTGGGCTCCCCTGGGTGCAGGGTGGCCCCGGGGAGCAGGACGGAGGGCCCCGCCGGCCGACAGCCCTCCCCGCAGCGGGCCCCGGGGCAGGGCAGGACACTGCGCGGTGGCGGCTTACCCCCAGTCCGGGCCCCTCCTGGCCAGCTCCACCTGGGCCAGGGGCAGGTCCCCGAGGACCCGCACCCGGGTGACGGCCGCCAGGGGCCTCTGGCGGTGGGCGAACTGCGGCACCCTGCGCTCCTGCGCGAACACGTGGAAGTGCTCGGCGTCCGAGCTGACCTCGAGCTGGGGGGCAGCGAGTCAGCCCTGGGCCCACCCCGGGGCTGACTCCCTCCTGCCTCCACAGAGGGGTGGCTGGCGGCCAGGGCAGCAGGGTCCCCACTGCGGAGACGGGGGCCCTGAGGAGGGAGGCCCCTGCGGCGAGCCGCCGGGGGGGCTCCGTGCCCGGAGGGACCCCTGCACCCGTCCCAGCGGAGTGGGGGCCGATGCTGCAGCGGGGCCGCCCAAACCCGCTCCCCGCCCCCTCTGCAGCTTTGCCCCGTGCCCTGGACCCCCAGGCCTCCCCCACGGGCCTCCCCAGCCCCTCATGGGCCTTGCCCGACGCCCGCCCCCCGCGGCACCTCAAAGGGCTCCCCCCGCGCCAGCGGGAAGACGCTGGCCACCTCCTCCGGGCCCCAGCGGCCGCCCTGGAAGGCGTTGCCCACCGCGGAGGCGCTGGAGAAGCAGGGCTTGTGGTGGAAGGCGACGTCCCCCCCTTCAGACAGGAAGTCGATCTCGAACCTGGGGGGGCGGGGCGGAGTCGTGACCCAGCCCTGCACCCCCCAGCGTCCCCCCGCGGCACCCCCCGCGGCACCCCCCGCGGCACTTACTTGTCCTCTTTGGAGTCGGACCTTCCCCGGACCAGCAGGCTCCAGCCGGGGGCCAGGCCCCCGGCACAGAAGGCTTCAAACTGCACGTGAGCGAGAGGCTGGGGGCGCCCCCAGGGGCCCGTCCCGCCGCCCCTGCCCCCGGCCCGCAGCCGCCCCCCTCTGTGGGTGCCGTGCCCGGCCACCCCCCCATCACGGTGTCTTCTCTGGGACCCCATGCGTCTGAGCAACGTGTTCCTCAGGCCAGACGACTGTCCCTAGCCCCCCCTTGGCCCAAGGGGTCTGCTGGGGCGGGACCGGCCCCGGGTGTGTGCCCGGAGCCCCCCGCCCTGCTTCCTGCCGCCCCCGCCCCGGGCTCGCACCCACCTGCAGGGTCATCTTGGCAGCGCTGCTGGGCGCGGAGCCTGGGCTTATAGCCTGTGGGCCCGTGGGAGCCCGCCCCGGGGAGGGGTCAGCGGGGCTTCGTGCCCCCTCCCTCCTCTGGCCTCTCCCTCCAGCTCCGGGGACCGTCCCTCACTCTGGTTCCACCCCCCTTTCCGCAGGGCCGGCCTGGCTCCAACCAACTTTGCTTCCAGCACCTTCCGGCATGGTGGAGGGCAGCATCTTCCCGTCTTGCAGAGGGGCCTGGCCGGGTGAGGGACAGCCCAGGCCCTCCTCCCCTCTGGGCCCGTGGGGGGGCTCACTCACCAGCCCCAGCCCTGCCTTGTGGGGTCTGGACCGGCCACCGGGTGCCACAGGCCCGCCCAGGACCACAGCGCCCCCACCCCGGCTGGCCAGCCTCCCCCGGGCCCCGCTCGGGCCAGCTCAGCAGGCCCCTGGGGCACGAGCGGCTGGGATTAGCCGGCCGCCGCGGTCAGCGGATTCCAGGGCTCTGGCGGGCGGGCTGGGGGAGGGCCTTTCCCACAGCCAGCGCCCCTGGCCTGGCGCCTCGGCCCCTCCGGCCGAGCGGGGAGCGGGACGCCCGGAGAGGGCCTCGGGCCAGGGAGGAGGGGGCGGGCTTGGGGCCCCTGCCCCCCGGGAGCCGCCACAGGGCAGGCCGGGAACATGGAGTCAGGGCTGCTGCGCGTGCGGCGAGTGTGCGGCGAGTGGGTGGGCGAGTGTGCAGGGGAAGGTGCAGGTGTGCCTGTGATTGTGCAGGTGGGAGTGCAAGTAAGCATGCAGGTGAGCGTGCAGGTGAGTGTGCAGGTGAGCGTGTTGAGTGTGGTGTGCGGGTGATGGTGTGATGAGTGTGCCACGAGTGTGCCCGTAGTGCGGTGAGCATGCAGGTGAGTGTGCAGGTGAGCGTGTAGAGTGTGGTGTGCGGGTGATGGTATAATGAGTGTGCCACGAGTGGTGCCCGTAGTGCGGTGAGCATGCAGGTGAGTGTGTTGAGTGTGGTGTGTGGGCGGTGTGATGAGTGTGCCCGTAGTGCAGTGAGTGTGCAGGTGAGTTTGCAGGTGAGCGTTGTTGAGTGTGGTGTGCGGGTGATGGTGTGATGAGTGTGGAGCGAATGTGCCCGTAGTGTGGTGAGCATGCAGGTGAGTGTGCAGATGAGCGTGTAGAGTGTGGTGTGATGAGTGTGCCACGAGTGTGCCTGTAGTGGTGAGTGTGCCACGAGTGTGCCCGTAGTGCAGTGAGTGTGCAGATGAGTGTGTAGAGTGTGGTGTGATGAGTGTGCCACGAGTGTGCCTGTAGTGGTGAGCGTGCAGGTGAGTGTGCCACGAGTGTGCCCGTAGTGCAGTGAGCGTGCAGATGAGTGTGCAGATGAGCGTGTAGAGTGTGGTGTGCAGGTGATGGTGTGATGAGTGTGCCACGAGTGTGCCTGTAGTGGTGAGTGGGCAGGTGAGTGTGCCACGAGTGTGCCCGTAGTGCAGTGAGTGTGCAGATGAGCATGTAGAGTGTGGTGTGCGGGTGATGGTGTGATGAGTGTGCAGCGAGTGTGCCCGTAGTGCGGTGAGCGTGCAGGTGAGCGTGCGGTGCCTGTGCGTGGGGCTGCGTTGTGCGCTCTGCGGTGAGCGGGGTCTGAGGGGCTGCAGGGTGCAGGTAAAGGAGGGCTGCATGCGGTGCTGTGTGCCGTGCGGGGTGGCGGCGCCGGTCCCGGCTGCCTCCAGGACTGGCCTTGTGGGGACACCAGGGTCCCCACACCCCGCGCTGCCGACCCCGCGAGCCCAGCCCCCCACGTCCCTTCGCGTCCAGCGGGGAGGGGTGCCGCTGTCAGTGCAGGGCGTGGGCTGGGGTCGGGGCTGCTCGGGCCGGCAGGGGGACGAGAGATGGCCCTGGCTGTCCCCGCCCCCCGGTGGCCCAGGCCGTGGGCACTGCCCTCCCTGCCCGGCGCGGGGTGCGGCTGACCACGCAGGGGCTGCAGGATGAGCCACCGGCAGCGGCGCCCTGCGCTGTCGCATGCAGCCGGAGACCCCCGGCCATCCCAGGGCCGCAGGCAGCAGACCCCCCAGCCTGCCCCCCTCCAAATGCCCCAAGGCCCCGCTGCGCGACCTTGAACCCGTGGCCTCGGTGCCTCGGTCCCCCCAGCTTGATCTGGGTCGCGGTCCCACCCAGCTGGGCCGGGCGGGGGTCTTTGGAGCCTGGGGAGGAGGGGGCGGCGCCCCCCACCAGCTCCCGGGCTCCCCTGCAAGGGCGGGAGCTGGCACCTGCAGATGCCCGGGAGAGGGGGCCCAGCGGGCCCCTGGTCACTGCTGTTTGTGGGGTGCCGGCCACCGTCCTCACCCATCATGCCCACAGCAGCAAGACGGGGTAGGCGCTGCTGTCCCCGTTTCACAGAGCAGAATTTGGGGTGCAGGAGAGGAGTTCTGCCCAGGGGGGGAGGAGCAAAGGCAGGATTTGAAGCCAGCAGTCGCTCCCCCACCCCCACCCCGAAGTAGACCTCCTCACCTGGCAGGGATGGGGTTATCAGGGTCAGCTTCCTGGAGGAGGCAGCACTTCATGTGGGTTTTGAAGGATGCATAGGAGTTAGAAGGTGGCAGGAAGGGGGCTCTGGGGAGAGCAGGGTGGCTGTGCCCGGGAACGGCCAGCCCTGCACACGCGTGGGGTCAGCGGACGAGGCTGGAGCTGTGGGCAGGGGCCTGGCCCTGCAGGCATCGATGCCAGGGCCGCTCGGGACTCCCCTCGCCTTTGGGGACGATTTGACAAGGAGGACCCCCTCCTTCACGGATCCCCTGGGGTCAGGCTTGACTGTGAGAGGTGAAGAAACTGAGGCGCAGGCAGGAGTCGCCCCAAGTCCCGCGCGGCCCCCTGTCTCTTGCCGCCGTGCCCTGCTGCTCCGCTCGGCCCACCCTCTCGTGCCCCCCAGTCCCCATGGCTACGCCCAGTGCTGGGCCCTCCGCAGCCTCAGGGCCCCTCGGGCCCCCCCGACCTTCCCGGCCCCCCTGCCCACACCTGGAACCCCTCGCTGGACGGCCGCGGTCAGCGCGGAAGGTCGTGGCTTCCGCTGGGGCAGAGGCGCGGCGGCGCGGGCGGGCGGCCCTTCTCTGCCACCCTCCTCCCCTGGAGGCCGCGGCGTGAGCGGTTCCAGGCAGGGGGGAGGCAGCCAGCACGGGGAGGCGGAGAGCACCCAGGAGACGCCAGGTGGGAAACCGAGGCCGGGCCGGCACCGCCGGGGCGGGGCAGAGGTCTGCCTGCCCGCTGCCCTTCACCCCACACCGGACATCGGCCGCGGGTCCTGCTCGGGCCGGCCCAGGGCCGCAGGACCCCAGGCTCCGTGGAGGGGGGTGGCCCCCAGGCCCCCAGGCCCTCCGGCCCCCAGCCCCCGCCCCACCCCTTCGAAGCCAACCTGGCCCAGCCCCGACCTCTCAAAGCCCCCTCCTGCACCGCCCCTTCTCCCCTGGGCACGCCCCTGGGGCGTCGCTGTCGGTGGCAGGCCCTGGCAGGCCTGTCCCCGCCGGCCTGTCGAGCTCCTCACCCCCCGACCAGGGGCAGCTGGAGACCCCCCCCCGGGAGAGAAAAGCCAGAGGGAGGTGGGGAGGGCGCCGGGCGCCCGTTCGCTTACTCAGCAGATGCCTGCTGAGCACCTACTAGGCGACAAGCCCCATGCGGGGGCAGTCCCTGACGCCACAGAGCCGCTGGGCGGTGGGCCTTTTTTAATTTTTTATTTATATCTCTCCCCTTCCGCCCCCACCCCATTGTCTGCTCTGTGTGTCCTGTGACTGCTTCTATCCTCATCAGCGGCACCGGGAATCTGTGTTTCTTTTTGTTGTGTCATCTTGTTGTGTCAGCTCACCTGGGCAGGCTGCACTTTCTTTCGCGCTGGGCGGCTCTCCTTATGGGGTGCACTCCTTGCATGTGGGGCTCCCCTACGCAGGGGACACCCCTGCATGGCAGGGCACTCCTTGTGCGCATCAGCACTGCGCATGGGCCAGCTCCACACGGGTCAAGGAGGTCCAGGGTTTGAACCAATGACCTCCCATGTGGTAGGCGGACGCCCTATCAGTTGAGCCACGTTCGCTTCCCCATTTTTTTCCATGTTCTTTCATTTTGGTTATAATAAAGCTCTGAGGGGGAAACGGGGTGTCGCCGTGTCTATGGGGGGCCCACCTGGCCTGGTCTGGGGGTCCGGGAGGACTCTGGGGGGGGGACATTTGAGGTGAGCGGGAGGGGTGAGGGGCCAGAACCGGGAGGGGGATGGGAGAGCCTCCGAAGAAGGGACAGCAGGTTGCAGGGGGCGGGGGGGAGGGCTCGGGTGGGGCCAGGAACCGTCTCCCACCCCCCACCCGCCAGCCCGAGGGTCCCTGCCGGGCCGCCCACCTGCTGCCTCGGCTCCCCGCCCTCCGCTGGGCGAGGGCACCCGCAGGGCTGATAAGGCTTTCCCGGCGCCCCGGCTCTGCCGCCCCCCGCCCTCGGCTGGCGCCTGACGGGCATCCGAGCCAGCCTGGCCCCTGGCAGCCGCCGCCGCAGGGTCGCGGGAACTGCACCCCCGGGAACGCGCCTCGTGCTCCCCGCCCCTGCCTGGGCCTCCGTCTCCCCATCTGAGGGCAACCCAGCGGGGGGCAGGCGCTGGCCGCCCTAGGCTGAGGCGGGAGGCGCCCGCCCTTGGGGGGTGGGGCCCGAGGCCTGCGCAGCAAGCGGCGCCTGCAGCGCAGCAGGGGCTCACCCGAGGGCGGGCAGGCCGCCCCCACCCCACTGGCCCCCACCCCACTGGCCCCCGTCCCCACCACCCTGGGGGCCAGCCCTGTGACTTCACTCCAGCTGTGCTGCCTCCCACAGGGGTGGGGCAGCACCCGGGGCGGGCAGGGCAGCGCCTTCCCCAGGCCCCCCTCACCGGCACGCGCAGACCCTGGCCCTCTCCGGGCCCTCAGAGCCGCCAGTGGGGGCTTCGTTCCCATTTTAGTGATGGAGAGAATGAGGCCACTGCCGCGGGCGGGCGTTTCCCTGGAGGGCCGGGCGGTGGAAACCCTCGAGGAGAAGCAGGGAGCCGGGGGGCGAGCGAGGGGGCCCCCGTAAGGCCCATCGGGGGCGCGGTGGGGCGGGGGCTGCGGCACGCAGGGGCCCGGCCCTCGGGCCTCCTCCTGGCTCCAGGCACGCCTGACCCGAGGCGGCCGCCATCTTGGAGGAAGCTCAAGCTCCCCACTGCTCTGGCGAAAGAACAGGGCGCGGGCATGGCGCCGCGCGGTGCAGCCGAGGAGCCCCAACGCGGGAAGCGCTTGAAGTGGCTTAGTCCAAAAACCAGCGAGAGATCTCACCGGCAGCTCTCTAGTATTTTACATTTTATGCTGGTGTTGATGGCTTGTTAAAATGGTCACATTTTAGATACTTTGGGTTCAATAAAATATATTAAATTCATCTCACCCGTTTCTTCCAGTATCTTTTAAGGTGGCCACTAGGAGACTCTGAACTACACACGTGGCTGGCACGACAGCATGGTGGGGCCTGGGGCGGGGAGGGGACCATGTGGCCGGGTGGGGGCGACAAGGGTGGGCTCTGGTCCCCTCCCCCCGCCCCCCTCCAATCCCCTGTCCTGGCCCAGCCCAGCCGGGACCCCGGATGTCAGAGCCCCCGCCCCCCGGGGACCCGGGGGAGCGCCGTGCCCACCTGTGCCCCTGCAGTGGCCCCCCACCTGGGCAGCTGCCTCAGCCCCCCCACCCAGGCCCCCCCCCAGGCAGCCGCCTTGGGCGCCCCTCAGAGCCCCCCGCAAGGCAGCCACCTCGGCCCCCCCGCCCCACCCCCGGACCGGCCGCCTGGCTGTGAACGCACCCCGCCAAGCCTGTTGGGAAAGACCCAGGGGAGACGCCAGCTCCCAAAATAACCTCCCGCCCGTTCCAGCACATCTGCCGAGGGTGACCAACGGGGCCCGGAGTCGGGGGCCCCACTGGGGCCGGGGGGCGGGGCTTGGGGTGTGCAGGGACAGAGGGAGGGGGGCGGCACAGACAGAGGCGGGCGGGGCAGAGGGAGACCCAAGGGTGGGCGAGGGCCCCAGCAGGCACCCACCCCCAGCCCACAGCCCCCAACCCCAGCCCCCCGGCAGGTGCCCACCCCGGCCCCCCAGCCCCCCAGCCCCCGGCAGGCGCCCCACCCCGGCTCCCAGCCCCCGGCAGGTGCCCACCCCGGCCCGCAGCCCCCAACCCCAGCCCCCGGGCAGGCGCCCACCCTGGCCCCCGGCCCCCAGCCCCCGGCAGGCGCCCACCCCGGCCCGCGGCCCCCAGCCCCCGGCAGGCGCCCACCCCGGCCCCCAGCCCCCAGCCCCCGGCAGGCGCCCACCCCGGCCCGCAGCCCCCAACCCCAGCCCCGGCAGGCGCCCACCCTGGCCCCCGGCCCCCAGCCCCCGGCAGGCGCCCACCCCGGCCCCCAGCCCCCAGCCCCCGGCAGGCACCCACCCCGGCTCCCAGCCCCCGGCAGGCGCCCACCCCGGCCCGCAGCCCCCCAACCCCAGCCCCCGGCAGGCGCCCACCCCGGCCCGCAGCCCCCAGCCCCCGGCAGGCGCCCACCCCGGCCCCCAGCCCCCCAGCCCCCGGCAGGCGCCCACCCCGGCCCGCAGCCCCCAGCCCCCGGCAGGCGCCCACCCCGGCCCCCAGCCCCTGGCAGGCGCCCACACCCGGCCCGCAGCCTGCAGCCCCCGGCAGGCGCCCACCCCCGGCCCGCGGCCCCCAGCCCCCGGCAGGCACCCACCCAGCCCTCAGCCCCCAGCCCCCGGCAGGCCGCCCACCCCGGCCCCCAGCCCCCAGCCCCAGGCAGGCGTCCACCCCGGCTCCCAGCCCCCAGCAGGCACCCACCCCGGCCCCCAGCCCCCAGCCCCCCGGCAGGCGCCCCACCCCGGCCCGCGACCCCCAGCCCCTGGCAGGCACCCCACCTGGCCCCCAGCCCTCAGCAGGCGCCCACCCCAACATGCAGCCCCCAGCCTCCCTGGGGAGGGTCCTCCTTCCAGGCACCCGCAGACCTCAAGGGGAAACTGAGGCTCGGAGAGGGCTGAGTCACGTGTCCGTGGAGCCCGGCCTCACGGCGGCCAAGGTCCTGCCTGGCGACTCGTGTCCCCTCCGCTCCCGCACCTCCGCCCCAACGTCCTCCCCTCGCCTGGCCCCCGGGGTGTGGGAAATGCCCGTGGGCGGCGGCCGGGGCCCGCAGGGCCAGCCTGGGCCGGGCTCCGGAGGCTCCGCCTGCGCTCGGCCATCGCGGGCAGTGGACACCGCGGGAGGGCGAGGCCGAGGGGGCGGCCCGGGCGCGGGCAGGGGGGCTGCGGGCCGTCTGGGGTCTCCCTGGGCAGCGTCCCCTCTCCGGCAGAAAGAGGCTTGGTTCAAGCACCGCAGCCGCTGAGTGGTCCACGCCAGCGGCTCCCGGGCGCGAAAAGGCTGTGTTTGTGAGTGTGCAAATCGTTGCAGCGTGTTTATCGGGACAGAAAACACAAGCAAAGGCCACGTCGGTGGCCGCGCTGCCCACGAGAGCTGCAGGCTGGCACCCAGACGCGAAGGCGGGAGGTGGCGCCACGCCACGCGAGGCGCGCCCCAGACCGCGCTAAGTGGCACGAGCCGGCCTCGGAAGCCCAGGGCCAACCTCGAGCGAGAGGAGGTGGATTCGAGGTTGCGCGGGGACCGCGGGGCAAGGCGGAGCCGCTCTGGGCGACGGCCTGCACGGTTTAGACATTCAGTAAAGGTAAAGGAATTTCTTCTCCAAAGCCGGTCGTGCGACCCAGCAGTGGTGCGGGGAGCCGCCCTGGCACGGCCGCGCCCAGCCCGGGGCCGGTGGCAGGCACGAGAGCTGGCAGGTGTGGCCTTGGCATGACCAGGGAGGCTGGACACGTCGGTGGGGGTCCCCGTGCCCACGGGTGCCGAGGCCGTCGGCGGGGGGTGGGCTCAGGGTGGGCAGGACACGGGCCCCGGGGCGTGGCCGGGGGCGCCCGGGGCAGCGTGTGGCAGGCGGGAAGCGGGGGGGAGGTGCTGGCCTCCGGAGAGCACCACTGCCAAGAGGCCTCGGGTGTGGGCCTGCCCGGGTCCCCCGAATTAGCGCTGGCAACCCCCCAGTGCACGCGGGCGGCAAGGAAACGGGGACCCTCGCCCCCCTCCCGCCACCGCCGCCCGCTTCCCGTCTCTCCCCGCCTCCAGCCTCCCGGCCCCTCCCTCAGCCCGGCCCCCCGGGGGGTTCTCCCCCGGCCCCCGAGCTCAGGGGGCGCAGCTGCACCAGGGAGGGGCTCTGGGCCGGAGGCCAGCGGGCCAGCGTCCCCCCCAGGGCCCACCCCCACCTCCGCTCCGACGGCTGCTCCCATTTCCCTGGGCTGGGACGGGACACGGGATTCTTTCAAAAACATTTCCTTTGCAAAATAATCCTGCGAAATATGTTTTTGGAAACGGGCTCCCGATCTGAACAGGAAGAAGTTAATTACGGTCCCTCCCCAGGGGCCGTGGGGGAGGCGGCCTGCTGTCACAGCATCTGGGAGGGCAGCTGGGGGCGCACGCCCCCCCGCACCGCAGCCCGCAGACAGGGAGACCGAGACCCGGGGGGCCGGGACTGGCCGAGGTCGCCGGGCAGGGCCACGCGCCCTCCCTGCCCGCCACGCGGTGTCTGTGCGACAGCGTGGGTGGATGTGTGCACACGCGGGTTTGTGGCGTGTGTGTGCCTGTGTGGAGGCGAGCGAGCGTGTATCAGGCAGGGGTGGGGCAAGGGAGCCACTGCGGCCCCCAGGCTTGCTCAGTGGAGGTGGACCCAGCCGGGCGGCCTGCCCCCCGCCCCCTGCCGGGCTCACCCCACCCCAGGTGCCAGCTAGCTGGACCCCCACAGCAGGAAGGATGGGGGCTCCTTTCCTTAAACCCTGACCACCCCCAAACAACGACCAGCGGGGACCTTGGATCTGGAGCTGTGCCCACCATAGCCTGCTTTCTGGAAGGTTCCATTTCTATGTCCGTCTCATTAAGATCTAGGACTCCTGTTCTGGACCACAGAGTCAGATACCAGGACTCAGGGTCATCTTGGAATTCTGGGGTGTCTAAACCCTGACCTTTGCTTAGTCGTCTGAGCAGGGTTCCACCACTTACCTTACGGCGCCAGGTGTGTGCGTGTAAATCTAAGGGATGAGCTGTGGAGGCCATCCTTCCAACCACCCATCATCTGTCTGTCTGTCCATCCATCTGCCATCCATCCATCCATCCATCCTCTATCCATCATTCATCCATTCATCCTCCATCCATCCTCCATCCATCCATCCACCTGCCATCCATCCATCCATTTGTCATCCATCCATCTGTCCATCCATCATCCATCCATCCATCCATCCACCCATCTTCCATCAATCCTCTTTCTTCCCACCCCTCCTCCCACCAGGCAGTGGGCCCTCTCTGTGGTCTCTAACCTGAACCAGACGAGCACAAGCCTGACGATGACAGTGGATCTGATTCCACTCAGCAAATACCAGCTGGCGCTTTCGCTTTCAGGAAGTCTAGCCTGTGCAGACACTGAATGGTCAGATATGGCGTCTGTCCTGAGAGCCCCTCTGGGCAGGATGGGTGTGGCAGGGGAAGCCGTCCATCTCACCCGGGAGGGTAGTTCCAGGAAGAGGCTCTGGGGAGGGGAGACTAAACCAGCCAGAGGTCTGGGGGCGGGTCTCCACCCTTTCCCCATAACAGCCCAGATCCTCGGCCCTTCCCTCTTCGCCCTCCTGCCACGTACAGACGGACAGATGGGTGGATGGATGGATGGACGAGTGGGTGGGTGGATGCGTGTGGGTGTGTGGGTGTGTGGATGGATGGGTGGGTGGGTGTGTGGGGGGTGGGTGTATGGGTGGGTGGAAGGATGGAGAAGGATGGCTGTGCTCCCTCCCTGATGCACTCATTTCCTTGTTTCTCTGGGCCTGCTCTGCCCCCCCATGTGTCCCCTCCCCAGCTCAGCCTGGGGTGGACCCTGGGTGCCGGGAGAGGTTGTGGGAAAGGCCCCTCTCCAGACTCCTTGTGGGCCGCCGGGCCACTTGCAGGGTTATCGTCCCAGGGCTCTGGACTCGGGCCCTGGACCCAGCCCAGGGTGACTCAATGGGGAAACAATGCCCCAAGAGGGGCTCACACTGCCGCGCCCCCCAACGCGGGCCCTGGGCTGCGAGGTGAGCCCGGTCTTCACCGTCTCATCCTCGCTGCTCCCCGCTGGGACAGTGGGGGCTCTGGGCCCTCCGCCGCCCTCTCTCTCTGTCCCTCTCCCTCTCTCTCTGACCCTCACTCTCTCTCTATCCCTTTCTCTCTCTTTGTTTCTCTCAGTTCCTCTCTCTCTCTTTGTTTCTTTCTCTCTGTCCCTCTCTCTCTCTCTGTCCCTCTCTCTCTATATCCCTCTCTCTTTCTGTCCCTCTCTCTCTGTCCCTCTCCCTGTCTCTCTGTCCCTCTCTCTCTCTGTTACTCTCTCTGTCCCTTTCTCCCTCTCTCTCTCTCTATCCCTCCCTCTCTCTCTGTCCCTCACTCTCTCTATCCCTTTCTCTCTGTTTCTTTCTCTCTGTCCTTCTCTCTCTCTGTCCCTCTCTCTATCCCTCTCTCTCTCTCCCCTCTCCCCCTCCGTCTCCCATTCCCGTCTTTCTACCCCTCAGCTGCTCCTGCCTCACCCCTTTCTTCCTTCCCTCTCACCCCAGGCCTTGGGGAGCCCCTCGCCGCCAGCCCCTCCTGCTGCACCCCAGCTTTCCCCAGCCTCGGTCCCTGCCTGGGCCCGGCTCTGCAAACGTGCACTGGTCCTGTGGGTGGCCCCTGCTCCCCAGGCCGGGGTCCCACTCGGGGGGTCCCTCCTTGGTGGGCCGCCAGGGGCGACCTCACCCTCCCCTCGAGCCTCACCGCCCGCCCCTCCACCACCCCCCACCTGCCCAGGGAACCGGGGGCAGGCCGGGTCTCCTGCCACCCGGGAGCCCGGCACAGGACATGGGAGCGGTCAGTGCCGGCCACCTAGCGTCAACCAGGCTCTGTGGGAGGCACTCGGGGAGCAGCGCTGAGGGAGTGGACAGACGGATGGGCAGACGGGCAGGGGCAGGGTGGGCTGAGGCGAGGCAGGGGCGGAGGGGACCGCTGTTTCGTCCCCTGGCCCAGGAGAGGCAGGGGTGTCCACCCAAGGCCACAGACCACCCCAGCCAGATCCGGGCTCCCCCCCCCGGGACTGCCCGAGGCCCAGCCAGAGAGGCCCGGCTGGCTCCCGGCACGTGCCCGGCACGGCTGGCCGCAGGGACAGGCGTGCCCGCCTCGTGGGCCGCGGCCGAGGGAAGAGGCGGGGCAGGAAGGCAGCACACCGGACGCGGCCTCCCAGAGGTCACCCGCAGGCCGGGCAGGGCGGGCGGCAGCCCAGGGTCACCCTCCCCTCGGTCCCAGGAGGGTCTGCGCCGGTGGCCCCCCGGCCCAGGCTCCCAGGCCCGCGGCTCTGGGGGGCGAGACACCGCAGAGCCTGCCTGCAGGACCCTCTGAGCCCTGCGCGCCCTCCCCTCCCGCCCACATGCCCACCGCGGCCCCCTCCCGCCGCACAGCCCAGGCCCTGGGGGCCACCCCGTTAACACGTGCCCACCGGGGAGGGGCTCTGGGCAGCTGGCGCCCCCCAGCCCCCCCGCGCGGCCCAGCACTCGGTCCTTGACGCCTGCTCTGGCTCTGGTTCTGGACGTGCTGATGTGCACCCAGGCGGGCCCCCCACCCCGAGACCCTCCAGCCGGGGTCTCAGGCAGCCGCAGGAGGCCCAGGGCAGGCTGGGGGACGGGAGCCACAGGCCCCTCTTCCGGGAACAAGTGCGGTCTCCTGTGCTAGAGGCCAGTCGAGGGACCCCCTCCCCGGAGCCCCGGCGTCCCCCAGGGGAGGCGCGCCCCCCGCCTCCACTGCGCCTCTGAGGCTGGAGGGGCCACAGAACTGGCCGACGGGTGGGGCCGCGTCACTGCTGAGCGCGCAGGGGGCTCTCCAGAGTGGGGAGGGGGCTCGCAGGGGCGGGCCCCCGGGAAAGCCTAGAGGCTGCTGGGTGGACTTGCCGGGCCCCCGCTCTGCCCAGAGGCTGCCCCTCCCACCCCGTCACACGTGTGGCCCCGGCCCAGACCTCTCACCGTAAAACATTGGCCCACGAGCTGGGAGCAGCAGGCCAGAGGCAGCCTCTGGGCTGGGGACCCCCACCCAGCCCCTCCTCCCCCGGGCCCCAGCCAGCCCCTGCCTCCCTGCCCCTGGCTCCCCCGGGCCCAGCGGCCTCGGGCCTCGGGTTCCCCCGCTGTACAGTGGGGCCGGGCTCCCAAATCTCTAAGGGCGGCCGCATCGCTTTGTGGAAGGATGGGAAATCGAGGCCCAGAGGGGCTCCCAGCAAGCCCTGGCTGGGCTGTTCCGGTGGCCCCGGCCCCCCCCCTCCCAGCCCCCTCCCCCAGGAGAGCCGCAGGGCAGGGGGCGCCGAGGGGCGGGGCCGGGCCTGTTAACAAGCGTCTTCCCAGCCGCTGCCGCCCTTAACTCCCCAGGCCCTGCCCAGGCGGGAAAATTCAATTAGTCTCGAGCAACTGCTTTGCTGAAGGCCCGAAAGGGGCTGACGAGAGAAAGGGGGCCCGCCTGGCGGCTGTTGTGTGTGGGGGGGCGGGGGCGGCGGAGGGGCGGCCGGCGGCCCGCTCGGGGGCCCGGGGGTCCCTGGCCATGCCTCAGGCTGGGCTGGGGGTCTCTGGGTCCCGTGGCCCCCACCCACGGCCTCGCCGGGGCCAGAACCCCAACTGGCCCCTCCCCCCAGGCCGGCTCTGGGGTGTCCCGGCTGGATGCCTGGGGTGGGGTGGGTGGGGGCACGCGGAGAAGAACCCCTCTGCAGACTGCTCTGCTCCAGAGCCGCGGGGCGGCCCCAGCCTGGACGGCCGCCTGGCTCCACACTGGCCTCTTGTCCCGTCCCCAAACACCCCCTGCAGCCCCCGGGTCTCGGCCACGCTGCCCCCCCCAGGCCCTGGCCAGCTCTCCCTTTAAGAAGTTCTTGCCCCAGGCCGGGTCAGCTCCCAGCCCTCCTTCCTGGCACGCAGCCGGAAGACTCCCTGGTGAGGCCAGGGGACACCCTGACCCCCAGCCCCATGTGAGGCCCTCCACACAGTGGACCTGAGGGGGAAGATGTGCACGGGGGGGGGGGCTAGATGCCAGGTCCATGCGGGAGTCAGAAAGCAACACGCCTTGTCTGCCCAGCGGGCTCCTATGCACCCTTCTATGGCCCAGGCACCAGGGCCCCTCCTCCAGGAGGCCCTCCAGGGCTCCAAGGGCCAACAAGAACAGGCCTCGAGCGCAGCCTGCAGCCTGGGCATCTGCGCTTTCCTCTGGGAAGGCACATGGGGTGCAGGGCCAGCGGCTGCGGGACAGCAGACGCCTGGCCCTGGGCGAGGGAGGCTCTGCTGGGGATGCCAAGGGGTCCTGGGACCGCCAGGTGCCCAGGGGGCCTCAGGAGGCTTGCCAGAGGGTCCCCCATGGGAGGGACGGGGCAGCGGCCACACAAACACCAGAGGCCAGCAGGGGCAGCTGCCTCTTGGGGTACTTCTTTATCAGGGTCTCCTCTGGCTCGAGACGCTGCCGGGGGGGGCACTCCCAGCTGGTCCGGGTGGTGGCGGGGGTCGTCCGGGCCTCCTGGGGAGGGAGGGGGCCGGGGCAGGTCCGGGTGGTGGCGGGGGTCGTCCGGGCCTCCTGGGGGAGGGAGGGGGCCGCGGCAGGGCCGTGGGGAGGAATGCGGGGCCTCCCCCTGCCCTGTGGAGAGGAGGCAGCTGGGCGCGG